>NW_027128010.1:33060-35560 GCF_037325665.1 Littorina saxatilis
ACGCACGCATACACACACACACACACACACACAAACACACACACACACACACACACACACATACACACACACACACACACACACACACACACGCACCGCTGCCTCGAAACCAATCTCCATCCCCTTTTTCTCTGTAGATGCTTCTTTTTTAGTTTTGTGCTTTTTTTCTCACTCGACTTATCCTTCCTGGTTCAATCAATCAATCAATCAATACGAGGCTTATATCGCGCGTATTCCGTGGATACAGTTCTAAGCGCAGGGATTATTTTTTTTATTTTTTTTATTTTTTAATTTTTTAAATTTTATTTTTATGCAATTTATATCGCACACATATTCAAGGCGCAGGGATTTATCTATGCCGTGTGAGATGGAATTTTTTTACACAATACATCACGCATTCACATCGGCCAGCAGATCGCAGCCATTTCGGCGCACATCCTACTTTTCACGGCCTATTATTCCAAGTCACACGGGTATTTTGGCGGACATTTTTATCTATGCCTATACAATTTTGCCAGGAAAGACCCTTTTGTCAATCGTGGGATCTTTAACGTGCACACCCCAATGTAGTGTACACGAAGGGACCTCGGTTTTTCGTCTCATCCGAAAGACTAGCACTTGAACCCACCACCTAGGTTAGGCCTTCATTCGTGTAGTCATGTCCATCATCGTGAACATTATTTTGTGTAACTTTGTTTTGCTTGGGTCACGTGATATACTCGGCAGTCATTGTTCACCTCGACCCCTAGCGCGGTCTCTGAGGAACACTGACTGTCTCGATATGTGTACAATGTCATATTTTAGTCAAAAATACAAATAACATTTATGTATCCATTGATTCTGGTTAGAATTCTCTTTAGGTTTTATGATTGAACGCACACAAACATGCACTATTTTGTAGTCTCGGCTGGCAGCCTAACTATGAAGTTTTGTCGGCCTATGACGTCACATGGCTCAATTAAGGGAAATCCAGTGTTCAATCGATACAAAAGCTTCTGCTTGAGTTCGTGTCCTAATTACTTGCTATTAATTATTGTATGTGAGCTATTTTTTTAATACTTTTTTGTTTAAACCAACGAAAACAACAACAAAACAACAACAACAACAACAATAATAACAATAACAACAACAACAACGACAACATGAACTACGACTGCGAAATGGAGTGGAGCTGCGTCGATTGTAGGCCTTCATTTGACAGGTCCCACTATTCAATCTTGAATGCCTTGAGATCATTGTCCCCAACGGGAATGTCGCCCTGACCTTGTCGCGACATCGTCAGAATCAACCAAAATCAGACGAATAAAGAACAAGTCGCGTAAGGCAAAATTACTACATTTAGTCAAGCTGTGGAACTCACAGAATGAAACTGAACGTAGTCCGCCGCTAGTGCAAAAGGCAGTGAAAGTGACGAGCCTGTTTGGCGCGGTAGCGGTTGCGCTGTGCTTCATAGCACGCTTTACTGTACCTCTCTTCGTTTTAACTTTCTGAGCGTGTTTTTAATCCAAACATATCATATCTATATGTTTTTGGAATCAAGAACCGACAAGGAATAAGATGAAATTGTTTTTAAATCGATTTCGGAAATTTAATTTTGATCATAATTTTTATATTTTTAATTTTCAGAGCTTGTTTTTAATCCAAATATAACATATTTATATGTTTTTGGAATCAGAACATGATAAACAATAAGATGAACGTAAATTTGGATCGTTTTATAAAAACATTTTTTTTTTTACAATTTTCAGATTTTTAATGACCCGAGTCATTAATCAAATTTTAAGCCACCAAGCTGAAATGCAATAGCGAAGTCCGGCCTTTGTCGAAGATTGCTTGGCCAAAATTTCAATCAATTTGATTGAAAAATGAGGGTGTGACAGTGCCGCCTCAACTTTTACAAAAAGCCGGATATGACGTCATCAAAGACATTTATCGAAAAAATGAAAAATATCATTCCCAGAAACTCTCATGTAAAATTTCATAAAGATTGGTCCAGTAGTTTAGTCTGAATCGCTCTACACACACACAGACAGACAGACTCACAGACACAGACACACACATACACCACACCCTCGTCTCGATTCCCCCCTCTACGTTAAAACATTTAGTCAAAACTTGACTAAATGTAAAAACAAGAAAGAAAGAAAAGAGAAGGAAGGACAGAAATGGAAGAAGAAAAGGAAGAAAAGACGCTGGAAAACAAGAAAGGAAAAAAGTTAAATGAAAGCAATAAAGAAAGAGAGAAATGGGAGGAGGAGGGGGGGGGGGGGTGTGCGGGTGGTACGGAAAAGAACGGAAGAAGAGAACAGAACAGGAGAACAATAATAGGCTATAAGAGAAGGAATAAAAGCAATATCAAAATCTTTCTCCGGTGTCAAGACATCGCAAAAGAGATGAAGAGATAAAGATAGTAAATGATGGGCCAGTTACGAGAGAGGGAGCCCGGAGGACGAGGAATTAACCCACTTGAAGAAGATTGAAGTTTAAGAGTAGGGATTCC
>NW_027128010.1:43060-62934 GCF_037325665.1 Littorina saxatilis
ACAGGGAGGGACATGAAATGCGTGGATATGTATTAACATTATATAAAAGCAGATACAAACGAATTCGTTCAAACCACAAAACGACTCTGAACTAATTCGTAAAATGTGCCCCAGGAAAGTAAAGGGAGCTAATTCCAATTGTAATTGCTGATCCAAGAACTAGATAGAGAAATTGCACTATTACGTTTTCTTTATTCGGGGTAGGAGGTGGAACGGGGTTGGGCTGGGGTGGGGGGCGTCAGATTGTGTTTTCCTGGGCATAGAGGAACACCCCTTCTCGTGAAAACAAACAAAAATTGGGTCAACATCTCAGATTTGGCCTGGATTTTACATGGGATAAGATCCTCCCTCGGCAGACCAAATATGGACATCCTGGGTGCTCTTGGTGCACATTTTTTAAATAATTTGTTAAAAATATGAATTGATATCGTAAAAGCCACTATGTTGATTTTTTAAAAGAAATTAATTCATTAAAAAATTCCAACTTATCACGGCAAGCAGTCAGGATGTTGATTTTTTGTGTAAGTAACCGGGCGGAGGAATGTTCTTATCCAATGTAAAAGATTGGCAAGATCTGAGATGGAGAGACACATGGTTTCAACAATTCGCTCAGCAGTTCAGCAAGGTAATATTTATATTTATCCTACATACGTGAGAGAGACACCCGTGAGATAATAATCGTTCAAATCACACGTGTGTATATCATGTAAATGAGGTCATGTCAAGCAAGTCTGGCAGGGACCTGTTTTTCCACTGCTTATGATGCCAAAGTCACCGAGACAAACGTCATTATAGAAACAAAAATTGCGCTCGCTAATTACCCTCGATGAATCTTTAGAACTAACACCTCACGCCACACTTTCAGAGTGACGTTTCTTTGCTTTGACGTAATAGATTGCACGAGGCTTTAGAAGAGATCGAGGTTCCAAAACAAGCGTCTTCAATTTAGCTGCCTCGACTGCAAGACATTTTTAGTAAAATACACGTAAGTACAGTATGTAGGATAAACAGAATACTACATGGCTTGCTGTGTCGTACCAGATTTACACTCGTTGCTTTTTCAAATAGTGAACAGCTCGCTTTCGCTCGCAGTTCAATATTTAAAAAAACAACTCGTGTAAATCTGGTACGACACAGCAAGCCATGTAGTATTCTCTATAATTATGTCGTGCCGAATTCACGGAATTGCCGAATTCGCAGTATCGGCAACATTTGTTCCCATTTCGCGTGATCGACGAAACGTTGCCCATTTCGCGAAATCGGCAGCGTTTTGAGATCAAGAGCATAAATCTAAGACCATTCTACACTTAAACACCATTTGCTACGCTAAAATGTCAACAACAACAAAATACTAATTGTTACACTTGAGACTTTGCAAGGGTTGGCCGGTTGGCCTTCCTTCTGCAACTGGCTTATGAAAGTTTAGAGTTGTATTGTTTGTGAGTTTTAGCGGCGACCCTAGTCACTAGAGTCATTGAAATGTGATTTGGTCAAACCCGATGACGTTACTCTGGTTGCGCTAGTCAGACCCCCACCCTTCCACACAAACACAGACTCGCACGAAACTAACTATTGCCGAATTCGCGGACTAGGCGACATGCCCATTAGGGCCTACGCGTAGTCGGCTGCCGAAAATGCGTAAGGGCCTCTAATATTTGCCCATTTCGCAAAATCGGCAGCCTGAGCAGAGCAAAAGAAAGAGAGAGTGAAATATCCCTTCGCAAAATAATAGCCTATTTGGAACATCAGACACAATCAAAAACAAGAGACGAAAAGTACACCTTCTCTTGTAAGAGATGTTGTCCTCTCCATTGTATCTATCTTCAAACCGGCACGGTTGGCCTTGTGGTACGGCGTCCGCCCCGTGATCGGGAGGTCATGGGTTCGAACCCCGGCCGGGTCATACCTAAGACTTTAAAATTGGCAATCTAGTGGCCTGGCGTCTGGCATTATGGGGTTAGTGCTAGGACTGGTTGGTCCGGTGTCAGAATAATGTGACTGGGTGAGACATGAAGCCTGTGCTGCGACTTCTGTCTTGTGTGTGGCGCACGTTATATGTCAAAGCAGCACCGCCCTGATATGGCCCTTCGTGGTCGGCTGGGCGTTAAGCAAACAAACAAACAAACAAACAAACAAACAAACAAACAAACAAACAAATCTATCTTCAATGAAACAAAAAGGAAGCACACGTTACAAAACACGAACACAATTACTTCCTTTGTAAGAATTCTTTCCCTTCCCGTGTGCGTGCGCCCATTAGTTTAAGGAAACAGACCAACAAATAGCAAGACGTCAGAAGACGAGTTCTTTTTCTTTCTGTGTGTGCGAGTGTGCATTTTTTTAAGTTCATGATAAAACAATAAGCGGAAGTTGGAAAAACAGGTAAAAAAAAATATAAAAAAAATTAAAAAAGGGAAAAGACAGGACAAAGTCACAAGCCTGATCACAGGATCTAGGAAAGTAATCAGCTGCCAGTGGCCCTTTCCCTGTAAGCTTAAGTAAAAGGGTAAATGAACCTTTGGAAGGCCGAGTTTGATCTTCTTTCTTTTCCCTGTGGTCTCTGTCGAATACACGGGTATATGGAAAGCCGTTTGGCTCATAACTATTACAGCTGTAATTTAAAATAAATACACCTGTATTTAATGATAAATACAGCTGTATTTATTTCTTAAACGTATACAATAAGTATCATTATTAATTACAGGTGTATTTTTTTTATTAATTACAGGTGTATTTTTTTTATTAAATACAGGTGTATTTATTATAAATTACAGGTGTATTTATTTTTAAATACAGGTGTAATTATTATTAAATACAGGTGTATTTATTTTTAAATACAGGTGTATTTATTATTAAGTACAGGTGCATTTATTATTAAATACACCTGTATTTATTATAAAATACAGGTGTAATTAATGATAAATACACCTGTATTTAAAAATAAATACACCTGTATTTAAAAATAAATACACCTGTATTTAATAATAAATACACCTGTATTTAAAAATAAATACACCTGTATTTAAAAATAATTACACCTGTATTTAAAAATAAATACACCTGTATTTAAAATTAAATACACCTGTATTTAATAATAAATACACCTGTAATAATCAGTTATAAGTCACGTGGTTAAGCGACTTAAAAACTTGGACTGGGAATCCACATGAAAAACACTAAGCTTATACGCGTCTTCATAGCCTCGCTTTGCCGCCTTTTGACAGACTGAACAGCTCAAGATGGCGGGGGTGGCAAATGTCCCTGATGTTTTGGAAGGTTTGCGAGTGCAGTTTTAATTAACGCTGTTGCCCAGGCTCGCACAGCAGGGTAAGTTAATTGTTTTATCAGACGAATTCGGTTCTTGTGACGATCTACACCGAGTCAGTGGGGCATCCACATCCAGAAGTTGAACTTGAAGGGAGGCCTGTACGCGTTTTTGACCAAAGATGCAAAATATTGGAATTCGGTGCGAGAGACTAGCTGCTATATCGTGTTATCGGTAATCTTGAACTTTAGCGTGTTAAATTCATAGCTCTTAATTCAGAGGCATTTAAGTCTCCAAATTTGTAGAACCTGTACTTGTAATCATAACAAGTCATTTTAGATCCCTTTGAAGTTACGGAATGAACTCCGATGATGAACTGTACGAATGCATTTGACCCATCAAAGAAGGAATTATCCGTGTGACCAGACAAGGGAGACAACTCTTTCGTGTAGATGATGTCCCATGGTTGACAACGTACACCATTTTCGTCACGCTAAAGTTCAAGATTACCTTGTTATCTGTGTGTGTGTGTGTGTAATCCGTTGTAAAGTGTATATTATGATTATTTGGTGGCGGCGGCAGTGGTACGTATATAATCTCATATGGAAAGCCGTTTGGTTCATAACAAACCTTGATTGATATGGGTTAAAGCTGTGGTCTATTTATGACTTTCCGGGGCTACGAGGTTGAAAAATAGGGACAAAATCATGTACAGATTTCTGTACAGCAAACACTACCCGAAACCCCACCTATACGGCGTGTATGACCTTGAGAGCTTCAGTCAACGCTTGAATTTTGCAGTGGTAACATCCGGTTTGCTCTCGCAGAGCTGAGCATATTTGTTGTCAAGAAGGATCGAGCAGAAAAAATAAACGACTTGGCAGGGATTCGAACTCAAGGCATCGGGGCCTCGAAATGTCGGGGCCGATGTCTTAACCGCTAGGCCACTACACCAGTATTGTCAAAGATAAAAAAAATTGATAATTTTATATCATTCTACGCTTGAATTATCATTTATGCGTTGCAAAAACGTAAAAATTGACATTAAAATTTGCCTTTATTTGCAAACATGTTTTACAGAATCGCAGTACATGTTTACACCGTCATGCTACACGACATTCGCGCCATGCAAATAGCTGCGATATCTCTATTTACAACATGCAAGAAAATGACAAGAACAGTAATTGAATCTCTCCAAAGCCAGTTGAAACCAGACATCTAAGAAATAGTTATACATGTATTCACTTCTGAACAACCGGCACGGTTGGCCTAGTGGTAAGGCGTCCGCCCCGTGATCGGGAGGTCGTGGGTTCGAACCCCGGCCGGGTCATACCTAAGACTTTAAAATTGGCAATCTAGTGGTTGCTCCGCCTGGCGTCTGGCATTATGGGGTTAATGCTAGGACTGGTTGGTCCGGTGTCAGAATAATGTGACTGGGTGAGCCATGAAGCCTGTGCTGCGACTTCTGTCTTGTGTGTGGCGCACGTTATATGTCAAAGCAGCTCCGCCCTGATATGGCCCTTCGTGGTCGGCTGGGCGTTAAGCAAGCAAACAAACAAACAAACAAACAAACTTCTGAACAATGGGCGGATAGAGATATAAATCATGCTGCTTCAAGAATAACATAACATGAATTCATATCAATGTTTTTCCTTCATTTTCTCAATTGGCGCAGTAGCCTAGTGGTTAGGACATGAGACACGAAGTCGAGAGTTCGAATCTTCGCCGGGGCTTTTATTTTTTCCCCTTGATCTCTCTTGAAGATAAAATATGATCAGTCTTGAGAGAGCAAACCGGCTGTTATCCCTGAAAAATTCAAGCGTTGACTGAAGCTCTCAAGGTCATACACGCCGTATAGGTGGGGTTTCGGGTAGCGTTTGCTGTACAGAATTCTGTACATGATTGTATCCCTATTTTTCAACCTCGTAGCCCAGGAAAGTCATAAATAGACCACAGCTTTAATCTCCAGAGCTGTGTACCAGGGAAAACCATGTTATAAAGTAGACTTTTTATTAAATTTAACTTGAGACATTTAAGCTGTACAAATTAATTTCATTCACAAATACTAGTTTCATAAATATCCTTGGCCTGCAGAGATAGAATAACAAATACTTGCATTTTGTTTGTCTTAGTGTTCAGTAAAAGTACAAAGGTTTTAAAGTAAAGCACCTTCATAACATGGAAACCGGAAGTTGTGACATGAATTTGAATACTGCTAACACTACCAAGAAAATAATATATATATATTCTATGTTGTTTTGTTGCAAGTCTGCATCATTAACAACCTGGAGTATTACTGGAAAAAAAATTATTACTAAAGAAAATATGTATACTCTCGATACTCTCCATGCACATGATTTTTGTGCAGACGAGAATTTTTGCAATTCAATAAAAGGGCGACCACTTAGTAAAGTCTTGGTTCAATTATGTTCTTTTTATGGGTTAGTTGTTAGCAACAATGTAACCGACAAACTTCAAACTGAATTTTGGTGCTTTCCTCTAACATATATTATATATTTGAAAAACATCAATGTTTACCTGTGTCAAGTTTCTTTTTTGGGAGAGTATACATTCAAGTTGCCATTTAATACATGTTTTAAGGACTGAAAATACATGTCACAAAATGGGAAACGGCCCAGGAGAATAACTTATATGTAAAGCAGCAAATGATAAGCACATGGTTTTACCCCTGAAAGCTCCAAAGATTTGGGAAAATGAATCTCGTTTGCCTTCACATATCAAACTGAACGTCAAGCAGCTCAAAAAAAGTCTCAAGAAAAGTTACGCTTTCAAAATAGCATTTCATTCTGTGTCGCAAAGCATGCTTAACATTTCTACGCTTCTACAAATGAACACAAGCATGCAATAATTCCCTCTCTTTTGAGTCCTGGTACTTGTATGCTTATTAAGAAAGCGGGATGATGTTTCCTTTATTTCAGAATTTCTTTTTTGTCTTGTTTCAGATGGAAAGTGCGGAGAAACCACCATCTCAGATTTCGTGTTTTTCATGTCTGGGAGCCGGTCCACAGTACCAGGAGGGTACCAGAGTCCTCTGACCGTGGTGTTTGTGGACACACCCGAAAAGCCACTCCCCAGAGTGTCAACTTGTGCCCTCAGAATGCAGGTGTCTGCCCCACACGTCAAGAACTGAGGCAGAAGCTGTCCCAGGCTGTTCTTGAAGGGGGTGGATTTTATTTATTGTAAAAACTTTCCTTCAATGGTGCGATTAGTTTCTGCTTGGTAGCCGTAGCTGTTGGTGTTTCTATCTGTACACACCCTGGGGGGGGGGGGGGTGTTAACGTTGAACTTTGAAATCTTAAAATTATTAAGACAAGGTGTGGGTGGTTTTTTTCTCTCCGTAAAATAAGCTTTATTTTAGGTGCCTGTACCGTACATCATTTCTTACTTGCTATTAAATGCAAGAGAGAGACTTTCGAAGATTTGATGTTTGTGTTTCGCATTATTTTTGCTTGGTAGCCGTAGGTGTTGGTGTTTCTTTCTGTACACACCCTGCGAAAAAATGTTTGTTCTGCAATTTTGAAGAGAATTCACAAATGTATTCAAACTGAATTATTTGAGGTCATGCTGCAAAGGAAAAAAAAAACATGACCCTGATTTAACCGGTTTCCTATACTCCTTTACATACCTTGTTTTTGTTTTGATTGTTTTCTTTGCTTTTTGCAGGGGGGGGGGGGGGGGTGTTTAACGTTGAACTTTGAAATCTTAAAATTATTAAGACAAGGTGTGTGTGGGTTTTTTCTCTCAGTAAAATAAGCTTTATTTTGGGTGCCTGTACCGTACATCATTTCTTACTTGCTATTAAATGCAAGAGAGAGACTTTCGAAGATTTGATGTTTGTGTTTTGCATTATTTAAATTGCCGTTGTGTTTCAAGAGTGTGTTCTGTTCTTATTTGTTTTTTTGCACCACTGTTTGTCATTATGTTGCCTGCTTTTCGTGTTCCGTGTAACGCTGTCCATGGAAAACATGTAAAGCATTGTATTTCTCTCGACTATTGATCAAGTAAACTAAGCACTTCACATCATATCAGGTATCAGTTACCTAATGTACAGAATAAATGGTTCAACCCCCCTACTACACGAATAACACGTTGCCAGCAAAATATCAAAAGCACTCGGACTAGCGTTACAGTGTCCCATACAAAACTTGGCAATATACACCATAAACCGGATACAAACAAATCAATTGCACGCTAACAACTTTGTTATACTGTCTCATAATGGTATACAAATTAATAAACTCAAAAGCGTTTGTAACAGTTATGATAATGTGATATTCGTGCCCTGTGTAACGATAGTCTGTTTTTATGTTTTACCAAATTAACCAAAACTGGCGTTGTCTACTGCTTTTCCTTTTATAGTTTTACACTCCTCTGTAGTGAAGGTCACTGCTCACACAAGGGCGGGGATGTAGCTCAGTCCTGTTGGCCGCTGTCAGCGCGAGTTCGTCCCCACGTTCGGCGAGAGATTTATTATTGCTCACAGTCAACTTTGTGTGCAGACTCTCCTCGGTGTCCGAACACCCCCGTGTGTACACGCAAGCACAAGACCAAGTGCGCACGAAAAAGATCCTGTAATCCATGTCAGAGTTCGGTGGGTTATAGAAACACGAAAATACCCAGCATGCTTCCTCCGAACGCGGCGTATGGCTGCCTAAATGGCGGGGTAAAAACGGTCATACACGTAAAAGCCGTGGGAGTTTCAGCCCATGAACGAACAAACGGCTCACACAATTTCAGCTTTCTTGTTTAGTTTATAAATTTCAGCCTCAATTCCTCGTCTCTGTAACCAGTATTAAATAGTGACTGTTTTGCTAACTGTTCAGCTGTCACCTGCCAAGTAGAACCGATGTATTCTTTATGATGTGATAAAATTAAAGTATTCATTCCACTTTGTGATGGATGAACTCGCAACTGCCAAGTATTACCAGTCTTATGATGGGATAAAAATTAAGTATTCATTCCATTTTGTGATAGGTTAACTCTCAACTGCCAAGTAATACCAGTCTAATGATGTGATAAAAATATTCATTCCATTGTGTGATGGGTTAACTCTCACCTGCCAAGTATTACCAGTGTGTCTTGTGATGTGATAAACATAAAGTATGCATTCCATTGTGTGATGATTTTCCTTATTTAAAGTGGATTTTCTGCATGACACTTGTTTGATTAAAATTAATTGTATTTGTGGCAGACAACTTGAGTTATGTTTTGTGTTTTTGTAAAAACAACTTGTTTTTTTTAATATGACTGGAAATGAGACTAGCAGCCATGAATCCATAACTACATTTTGCTGTCCATCATAGACATCTCACTCGCACATGTTCATTGCCTCACCATACAGGAATCAAAATCCATACAAACAATTTGTATTATCCAATATTCAAACTTGTCATACACATTTATTCATACACAAGAATTATGTGTCATACACATTCAAGCAATCAAGATCCAATAAATGTATATAATTGATGTTCTTAAAAAGACTACACACACACCTAAATATATAGGTGATCTTTGAAATGGGACATTTACATGCAAAATTCAGAATGCAAACAGAGCTTTGGCTTGCAAATGTAATAGTCATTAACCAGCACATAATATGAATAATTTTTGAAATTGTTGTGATACTGATTCAATTTTTCACATAAAATCAGAATTTCATTTATTTTAGTTTCCTGATACAAATGATTCGTCTAGCTTACCTTGAATAAACATACCAATACGTCAAAAAGTAGGACATCTGAGCTCAAAGATTAATAGTTTGGTTTGAAAAATCTCTAAATACACATAATTACAAAAACAAAACAAAATTCCGTGATAGAACATGTACTGATCTTGCAACTAAAGTAACAAGAAGGGCAAAGCCCATACGACTCGCATGCTTTACACATTTTTCCTACCAAAATACATGTGACCTTGACCCAAGGTCAAGGTCATCCAAGGTCATGCAACACAGCTGTTAATTCAAGACATAGGAGGTACAATGGTGCTTATTGGCTCTTTCTACCATGAGATATGGTCACTTTTAGTGGTTCACTACCTTATTTTGGTCACATTTCATAAGGGTCAAAGTGACCTTGACCTTGATCATATGTGACCAAATGTGTCTCATGATGAAAGCATAACATGTGCCCCACATAATTTTTAAGTTTGAAACAGTTATCTTCCATAGTTCAGGGTCAAGGTCACTTCAAAATATGTATACAATCCAACTTTGAAGAGCTCCTGTGACCTTGACCTTGAAGCAAGGTAAACCAAACTGGTATCAAAAGATGGGGCTTACTTTGCCCTATATATCATATATAGGTGAGGTATTCAATCTCAAAAACTTCAGAGAAAATGGGAAAAATGTGAAAAATAGCTGTTTTTTAGGCAACATTTATGGCCCCTTTGACCTTGAAGCAAGGTCAAGATGCTATGTATGTTTTTTGGGGCCTTGTCATCATACACCATCTTGCCAAATTTGGTACTGATAGACTGAATAGTGTCCAAGAAATATCCAACGTTAAAGTTTTCCGGACGGACGGACGGACGACTCGGGTGAGTACATAGACTCACTTTTGCTACGCATGTGAGTCAAAAAGGGGACTCGGGTGTGCTGTTAAAATTGTTGGCACATTTTAGTATCTAAAACTCACCTTTGATTTTAGGGGGTGCCTATTCTTTCTTTATTTTGTGTTTAACATTGTTTTCAACCACGAAGGTTATATCGCGACGGGGGGAGATGGGATAGAGCCACTTGTCAATTGTTTCTTGTTCACAAAAGCACTTAATCAAAAATTTGCTCCAGGGGCTTGCAACGTAGTACAATATATTACCTTACTGGGAGAATGCAAGTTTCCAGTACAAAGGGACTATATTCTATACAAGAAACACTTAACAAGGGTAAAAGGAGAAACAGAATCAGTTAGTCGCCTCTTACGACATGCTGGGGAGCATCGGGTAAATTCTTCCCCCAAACCCGCGGGGGGTACCTATGCGACTGACCACAATGTTTACTTTCATCAGGCACAAAGTTCTTCAGCAGAAGAATGATTAATATTCTAGCAACAAACATGCAATAAATTCATACATGATTATTGATGTTCAAAAAATGCTCTACACTACTTCACCAAACTAAATGGAGAACTGAAAATGTTTAAAACACTTTCTTTCTTTGGTGTTTTCAACCACGAAGGTTATATCGCCACGTGGAAGGGGGGGGGGGGGGGGGGGGGGGGGGGGGGGGAATGGGATAGAGCCACTTGTTAATTGTTTCTTGTTCACAAAAGCACTAATCAAAAAATTGCTCCAGGGGAAAACACTAACCATAAACAATAAACACCACTATGAGGTTTGATAGGTAACTTAAAGGGACCTTGACCTTCATTGAACGTTGCAAAAAGCTTATGTTCTGATGAATATGGGTGAATGAGGCACCATTGAATATAAAAAGAAAAATAACTGATTTGACTCTAGTTAAACTATGGCGCTCATGGCATCATACCAAAGTTTGAACGAGTATCCCTTTCACTGTTCTGTACAGCTGTGAAAACACAGTGAGACATAATAATAATGAACATAAATTAATCACCCCTTCTCGCCAGAGCTCACGGCAATACACAATAGCAAAACAAATCAGAGCATTCACACACCGACACACACAAAGTCGTTAAAGGTTTATTGGCTGCGGCAATAATAGCCGCAAGAATAATCCTTTAGTTCGTTCAAAGTACCCAAGCATGTCCTGTATACAAAAGTAAGGCGATTGAGATTTTATTTTGGTTTTTTTACACAAGCCAGAGAACACCAGTGCTTGTGAGAGCAAAACGTTTGCCCGTAGGGAAGTGAACCTTCCTTATCTTTCGCACCAGAGAGCTGTTCAAAAGGGGTATTGTGCAAGTTGGCTATTAAACCATTGTAATTCGGAAAATGTCTTTAACCTTCGCCGGCACTCGTGGGTCCGTGCGGACCCAGAAGGGTGTTTGATTGCAAATATCTTTTAAACGAGTTGGAATTTTTTAATGAGCTTTTAGAAATGCCTCAGACACCTAACAAGCTATCATCTCCTAAAAGCTCATTAAATTTCAGTGATAATTAATTAATTAATTAATGGTCAAATTTAGACTACACACGGAAGCATTTGTGGGGACGTGCGGACCCATACTTCTCAAAGAAGGAAAAGCGTGTATACCCTTCCGAGGCACTCGTGGGTCCGTGCGGACCCAGAAGGGTGTTTGATTGCAAATGAGACAGTGACAAAAGGTCAGGTGTCATGTCTACTGTCCCGAATGACACACGATTGCTGACATTTCACCATTGCCAAAAGAATAAACAAATAAGAAATAGGTAGAAAATGAATGTGAAAACTGACTTTGATTGTTGATCAGTATTTTCTATACCACTAACAAATAATCTACTTACACATAGCTGTTTGGCAAATGTATGTTGCATGGGACACACTGACATGAAAGTGGAAGATGTTTTTCCCTCTAGAGAAACTACATATCAAGTTACACTTTTTGTGCTCTTCCATTCCAGTTGGCAATCAATTGTTAACGCATGTTATTAGAAAAAATAGAACGAAAACAGATTAGATAGAATGAAAAATGTACTGGTGATGTCATTTGGGACATACTGACATGAAAACGTCACCTTTTGTCATTGTCTCAAATATCTCTTAAACGAGTTGGAATTTTTTAATGAGCTTTTAGAAATGCCTCAGACACCTACAAAGCTTTCATCTCCTAAAAGCTCATTAAATTTCAGTGATAATTAATTAATTAATTAATTAATTAATGGTCAAATTTAGACTACACACGGAAGCATTCGTGGGGACGTGCGGACCCATACTTCTCAAAGAAGGAAAAGCGTGTATACCCTTCCGAGGCACTCGTGGGTCCATGCGGACCCATACTTCTCAAAGAAGGACAATTGTGCAAACCCTTCCGTGGCACTCGTGGGGCCATGCAGACCCATAATATTTTACCAAATACCGTGTGCAGTCTAAATTTGACCATTAATTAATTAATTAATTATCACTGAAATTTAATGAGCTTTTAGGAGATGATAGCTTTTTAGGTGTCTGAGGCATTTCTAAAAGCTCATTAAAAAATTCCAACTCGTTTAAGAGATATTTGCATCAAACACCCTTCTGTGTCCGCACGGACCCACGAGTGCCACGGAAGGATATGCATATTTTTCTTTCTTTGAGAAGCATGGGTCTGCACGGCCCCACGAGTGCCACGGAAGGATATGCACATTTTTCCTTCTTTGAGAAGCATGGGTCTGCACGGCCCCACGAATGCGTCCGTGTGTAGTCGATAACGAGTGCCGGCGAAGGTTAATGGCTGAATAACAATGAGTTCCTTTATACGTTGGATTGGGCAAGCCATATATATATATATATATATATATATATATATATAAATATATCTAGCATCAATAAACCTAAAAATACACTAAGGTCTTTTTCAAAAACAATAGTCTGTTTTAAAAACTTTCAGCAATTTTCAACTTTATAAATCTATACTATAGATACATCAAAAGAAATTTGGTCAGACATGGGATTCAGAAAAAGTGATAATTAAGGAAAAAAAAAGTAGGGTCCAGGGGCAACGCCCCTGGTCGGGGTCTGGGGGCAAAGCCCCCAGAAGCTGAAGGTTTTTAGTATTTTAGACACACAAAAATGGCCCTGAAATGCATATTTCAGCTTAATCATAGCCCCCCCCTCCCTTTCCATGTTTCTCAAATTAATTTTACGCTAAGACTCAAAATAAGGAGGAGAAAGAGAGAGAGAGAGAGAGAGAGAGAGAGAGAGGCGGGGGAGGGGGGGGGGGTGGTGGCGTGTGACGGTGTGGTTTCAATGTTCTTACCTCGTCGGTGCCAAACGACCCCAGTGACTGATTACACGACTGGGTTTTCAGGATAGTCAGGTGCTTGTTGCTTTTCAAGTGGCTTTTGAGGGCAGTCTTTCCATTGGAACCGTAGTTGATAACATTAACATCGTTGCACAAAGTGCACTAAGTTTTTCCCGGCAAGTTGATTTTAGCAAAAGCATCGCCAACTTTCAGTTTCACGTCTTGTGTCTTCTGGCCTTTCTCGTATTTCCAGCTCAATGATACAACTTCATCGAGCCAGTCGAATCTCCAGAGATTTTTCTTGTACTTCTGCTGGTCAATTTCCCGGGATAGAACGGTTTCGTCTCGCTTTAGCTTCCTCATCATTTTGGCAAGTGGCTCGAAGCGATGTAAAAATGGCGCCGAATCATTCTCATACGGTATGCTTTAGCTTATACTGAATCCCCGATAGCTACGTTGAAACGGTGACTGTAGGAGACAAAGACACAGAGCGCGTTCCCATACGGATCGACCAGCAACAGTCTGACCGTTTTAGGAACCAACCGTTCAAGAATAGTATGGAATGGAGCGTCGCGATCAGCGGACCGGCCGAAAAACTTGGGTCTTTACCTACATATACCCCAACATTTTCTCAGCGGATTTGCACGAATCTCAAGAATGATCCCTGGAGCCTAAAAATTTACGGAATTCCGTAATTTTACGGAAGAATCCCATGTCTGTTTGGTGCAATTAAACAGGTAACCTAATGGCAAATCATTGTGTAAAACTTTCTTTACAACTTTCTTTCACAAAGTGTACATATTTTTTTTTTTTTTTTTTAGCAATATTGTTTTCGTGGTGCAGTACCTGTGTTTAAAAATAATAAAATACACAGCGGACATAATTTCGCTTTATTTGAATGACTTTCCACTTTACAAAGATTGGTTTAGAATTAGAGCGCAGATTTAAACCAATTGAAAAAAACAGTTGCTTATACCTTCTACCATGCTTGGTACTTTGAACAAACTTTATGATTGTTTTTGAGGCTTTCATTGTTGCAGCCCAATGCTGCTCAGTGCAAATTAACTTTTTTGAAGGCGAAGTGTCTGCACCCAGACACATCCTTACTCTGAGGTCTCAAAGCAAACCCGCAAATTGAGGCACACCTCCCAACGCCATGCAAGATATTGCAGATTTATTGCACGATTACGTGGCTAGAGCGGATAGGGCAAGTAGCCTAATAAGTTTACAATTTAAAACGAATGCTTCTTTCATTGACAAAAGCAGTAATCATGTGTCAAAACACGGATCGGCTTTGGAATGCGCTTGTAAATAAAAGTAGACAATGAATTTTTCTTGTGATTCCACTGACCAATCTGCTTGTAGTCTGGACAATCAAGCGTACAAAATATGGCAAAATCGTATGGGTTCACAGGTCTGCTATACACTTCAGGTTTGGGGTGTCCACAAGCTAACTTTTTTTTACTCGAGCATGTTGGCAACGAACTGGAGAACAACATCTGACCATGTTGATCGGTGGGTGGCCCACTCCGAGGGTCAATGCGCTCCGTTAGTTGCACGAGCTGTTCCTCAGAGAGGGGGCAAGCCGTGGCAGGCACATCCTAACGACTGTCTGGCAAAGGATGGTCCTCGATTATCGATTGAAGGCTTCTCCCCTTTCCAGAAGTCCTGTACTGCTGTGGATGTGCTGGCTCGTCTCTCCAGCATCCCCCTGAAGAAGAGCTGCAGGGGAGTTCTGTTGCGCTCTGTCCTCAGGGTTGGTGGTTCTTCTGTTCCACAATCCACTGTAGGGACCGGTTCAGCCTGGGCAGAAAACATAGTGGAGGGCCCACAAGTGAATGGGATTGTCCATGTTCAGTATCCCCAGACCACCTTCTGCCTGTGGTGTTCCCATTGCAGTAAACAGGTCATGGTAAGGGTTCACCACATCTTTCCAGACGTCGAGCCAGAGACGCTCGATCCTTTGGTTATGGTCACTGCGGCCTTGCATCGCACTGCCTCTCCCTTCTCCCCTGTGTTCATTCATGAGGGCGACGACATCCAGATTCTCGCCACCATGGTCCATGCGGACTCTTGACGGGAGTCCAAAGCGTTGGGTTCCACCCAAAAACAGATCCCGAACGGTCTCTGACCTGTTGTTTCGGTGGCATGGAGGAAGGTAGTGGCCCGGCTAAAGCCATCGATTGCCCCATGAATCACCATTTTCCACCTGCAATATAACAAACAGAGATCCGTTTCCATATGTGATTTCACCACACAAATTCTGATTAAAGAGTTATTGGGAAATAAGTACAGGTAACATGCTCAGTAAATATTAAAAAGTAATGGTCAAAGTGCTTTTTCATGACCGAGAATCAAGACCATTATTTTTAATATATATCATTGAGAAAAGGTGTGTAACCCATTTAATCCACCTTTCTTCAATTTTGCAAAGAAATAAATCAAGAAAAGCAATTGCTTTATATGACTTTTCTTCGTCATGTCCATAAGCCTTAAGGGTCTTGTAGGTCTTAAAAGGATTCCACTAACTGCTGGGACTCTAAAATTTGATAAAAATAAGCAAAATTTTGGTAATGTCTGCTGGTTAATAACACATACAATTCAGTGAAATTTAATAAAAAATAACTGAGAAAACCGCAATGTAAAGCTTTTACAAACTTGACCCCACTGTGACCCCAAAATGTGACAGGGATCAACCAAACTAGGGTCACGTAGGTAGATGATCAAATCCTTCAAGTGTTCAAAGTTTCAAAGCTCAAGCTTCAAAAACACCTGAGATAACATCAATGTTAAGATATTTTGATTCGAACATGACCCCCTGTGACCCCAAAACTTGACGAAGGTCAATCTTCTTCTTCTTCAGCGTTCGACGATGGCTGTGTCTAGATTCTTTCAGGCCTGGGAATGAGTAAAAGTGGTTTGGGCGTACTGACGGGAAAATGTTGCGTTTTAAGCATTTTTAAGGGCACACGGAGGCTCTTTTCTTACACAATTAGAAAAGGACTTCGTCGTAAATACGACGAAAGGCGTATCATTCCCAGGCCTGTTCTTTGGCCCGTGATGTTGACGAAGTGGGCTGTGACGAAGGTCAATCAACCTTATGTCGTCTTCTTCTTCTTATGCGTTCGTGGGCTGAAACTCCCACGTGCACTCGTGGTTTGCACGAGTGGAATTTTACGTGTATGACCGTTTTACCCCACCATTTAGGCAGCCATACGCCGCTTTCGGAGGAAGCATGCTGGGTATTTTCTTGTTTCTATAACCCACCGAACTCTGACATGGATTACAGGATCTTTTTCGTGCGCACTTGGTCTTGTGCTTGTGTGTACACACGGGGGTGTTCGGACACCGAGGAGAGTCTGCACACAAAGTTGACTCCGAGAAATAAATCTCCCGCCGAACGTGGGGACGAACTCACGCTGACAGCAGGCAACTGGATACAAATCTAGCGCGCTACCGACTGAGCTACATCCCCGCCCACAATCTTATGTCAAGTTGGTACATTATCAAAACCTAGAAGTGTGCGTACTATTAACCCTTACACCGGTGCAATTCTGTAACACATGTTACATAGCCACTGGTGAATTAACAGAGAGAAACATAACAAAAAACAGTCATATAGGTTTTCGCATCAATGGGAGGTAATCGGAACCGACCAAACAGACTGAGCCAATAGCGCGACATATGTCGTGACAACCAGGTGACAGCATACGTAAAGTAGCGCGACATATGTCGCGACAACCAGCCTAAGGGTTAAAGCTCTAGCTAAAAACACATCTGAGATAACATCAACGTTAAGTTTTTATTAAACGAACATGACCCCGCTGTGACCCCAAAATTTGATGAGGGTCAACGAAAACTGCGGTCACTTCGTGAAATCATCAAACCCTAAAAGTGTGCAAAGTTTCAGAGGTCTAGCTGTATAAACTTCTGAGATAACAGCTCAACGTTACATTTTTTGTCCTTGGACAGACAGACAGCCTGCCCCACAGCACACATAATTATTTTGATCAAGTATTATTCACTCAGCCAGTCTACCTGCACAAGCATGTGATTAATCCATGGTTGAAGAGTTCTGTGAAAATTGCGCAATTCTGCAAACTCTTTATAGCAGTTAATTTAATTTCGAATAAAATAAAGTACATAGTTGTTCTGCTAAGACGATAAGGCAAATATTTTTGCGTTCTTTTCATGTTTAAGTATCTCGGGAAAAAAAGTTCTATTTATGAAGTGAAATATAATTGACCTACAGATTACTGTCTTTTTATTTGTACAAATGCAAAATGGGAACAACTCTATTTTCTACACAAAATATGAGAGTTACTTGCCTTGAGACCTTGTGTCTGGTACAACGTAGATTTTGATTTAGAAAACAACCAAACTTATGGATCTTATATTGGATTCTGTGTGTTGAAACCTGAAATGAATAGTGTAAATGCAGTTGAGTATGTATGAGCTCTTTCCTCTTTCGAATATTTGAGCATTCAGAACTTTTCAGTCACCAAGCAGTGACCACACAGTGTGGTTTCTCAACCTATGAGCTATCGAGGATTCAGACTGGTTGCTGGGTGGTTATTTGTTAGGACTAGGTAGCTTGGTATTCACCGAAAAGTATTCCCCCCTCTGCTTATTTCTCTGTTAACTTGAAGGGTGTTTATTGTTAAAAAAAACACCAAGCAACCAAATTTAAATAACCACCCAGTAGAAATGGTAAGGTATAACCAGAATATGTTTTGTATTCCGTGGGGAAATCATCAATGGACCAGTCTTTCATTACATATCCAGAAAATGACAAAATAAAAAGAAAAGAAAAGAAAATACTTGCACACGACTCACCTTCGTTACCCACCTACCCCTTAGAAGACGCCCTTCCTTTACGATCCCAAACAAGACATTTTCAAGACCCTGTTTCATAGCTGCCAACCCCTGTGAAGCCCAAAGAGTAGCATTTTGGAACTTTCACCAATGTCAGAGTTGCAATTGGTGTTTATAAGCGTAGCACTCGCATAATCTTAAATTTGAATCGCAAGCCCGCATTTAAAATGCCATCAAAAACGTTTGTAAGATTCTGAGAGCTCTACGACATTACAACCGTCTAAACATAGTTCAATGTCACACGCTTTCCTTCTTTGCCACTACTAAAGCAAACGTATGCAAGATTGTATGTTACACGCTTTAGGAGCATGGCAAGAACGGATTCAAACTCAAAATCGTCACTCCAAAAAAACATAAAATGCACACACGACTTTTATTTCTCCTGCTGTTATCGTTTCTTCTCTTTACAGATTCTTCAACGCTCAGAATACTGAAAACGGCACCCCAGACGACAGTACTGTTTCCATACGCGAATTTAACTTCCCTTGGAAAGTGGTTCGCTCAGGAGGCCTGTTTGTCTGACACTATAAGGACAGAGTTCTGAACATAGATGACAAAGATTCCGGAATGAACAAACATTTTGCGGATGCAGACACAGAAAGACGTCATGAAGAATGAGATGCTTCAAAAGATACAGACTGTGACGATGACTGTGACGTCATTCCCATATAACGAGACGTCATTCACAGTTGTTCGGCCACTTCCGTCAAAAAGTAGATTTAGACAATCAACGTAATCTCGTGTGGAAGAAAACGTCTGTCACACAACCAAGTCGGAATAGCAGGTATTATTACCTATACACGCAAAGTCTGTCGAATTCTTCGGCAAAAATCGTTGAAAATGATTTGCCCGCATCGGTGTGGAACTTGCACCATAATCTTCACCACCCTTACGTTTCCCCGTTTTTATCCTGTCTCCCTCCAGTTTCCACTTCTAACACCGTCACTGTGCACAGCTTACAACTTAACAAGTGCATTGCATATTCTAATCAAATTCACAATTGGCGCATAGAGTCACCGGAAATGCGAATGCTTGCAATAAAATTCACGATTTGCTAAGCAAGTCACGTGGACAATATCGAGTCATAACGGAGTGGTTCCCAGCATCGGTACTCGACTAGTTATGCAATGGTTCATTGTTGATTGTCAAGCAATAAGTGAACATTTTGCACGCTTGTCATTTTTTTTTTTTTAGCGTAGCAGCTCAGGGCTTAGAGTAGCAGCGTAGCAATTCCTGCAAAATCGGAGCATGCTGCGCCAAAATCGTAGCAATTGGCAGGTATGCTGTTCTCTAAGATATTCTGCTCATAACCTCTGTAAGTTTACCCCCATTATAAGACCTTATTATCTCAGGGTTATGTAGGTCTTAAAAGAAAGATTCCAGCGTCATAAAATAAGAGAATTCCTTATCACCTTATGCACCTTATCAATCAACTCAAATTCCATGTTCAAACTGGCACAACCCCCAACATCCTCCCCACCACCGACACACTCAACATTCACCAAATTTTTTAAAAAGGATTTTTTTGTGCCCAGTGTATGTATTTGTAGCTGTACTCACGATATCAACTTGTGGTATCCGTCTAGATGCCAGAGAGCGTTTGGTCCTGATACTTGGTACAGACGACGTCTCGTGGGCCTCAACGCCAAAGCTCTGACAGCTACTCCACCAGGATCAACCCGCGGGATGGCTCCCCGTACTCTGTGCCTTTGTGGAGCGTGTAAGAATACAACTTATTACACTAACGTGACATACCACTCATGTCATAACAATACCATTCACTCTACATTGCATGTGTAAAGAGGTCTTGTCTGACAAGGACCTGATTTTTCACTGCCTCCAATACCGAAACAAGCGTCCTTCTTTGAACTCTC
>NW_027128011.1:0-2500 GCF_037325665.1 Littorina saxatilis
TTTCCGGAAGATTGCATATCATCTCAACAAACATATGTAACGATGCAAAATGCTACCAGACGCACGTCTCACGGTACCCTCAAAATGGACGCGAACACCTCGTTTTCTACTCCTCATGCGCTCCACACCTGCATCAGTAGACATAATACAAGAGATACGCAAGATAGCAAAACAAAACAAGCTGTTCTAAATAGATAATTGATTTGGCCTTTTCATCGTATGTAAAGGTTACCAAGTTCCGCCTATTCTACATTTGTGTCGATTTTGTAATAATAATAATAATGATAATAAGAACATTTATATAGCGCTAAATCAAAAACTTTCTTTAAAAAGGCTTGCTCTAAGCGCTTGACATCTAAACTAAAACGTCATTCACACTCTTTACAATGATGTACAAGAACTTCATGTCACACTCTTTCATTCAGTATAGCACCATTCACACAGTTGTAGGTACCTGACGTTATGTATTGTTTGATTTTGGGGGTACCCTTACTTTGGCTGCGGTCACGTGATACCCATTTCAGAAATCTTTAATTCGAAAAGTGTACTACATTGCTAAGTAAAAGGCCTTTAATTTCATTCACAGTTTGAATGAAATAACACGGGAATTATATTTTAGCTGGGGTACGAACATGGGTGCAATAATTGTTTTGCTAAGTTTAGATTACTGTAATTTATGCTTTACGTATACACATTGATAGTGTGTTCTTGAACAAAAATCAACGCACACTTATACTTAAGTACACAACAACAGTCTTAATCTAGTGCTATAATATAAACTCTGGACTCCGTAAAAGGAACACTATATCAATACGTTTGTGCAGTAGCAGAATAGTCATGAAAATAGTTTTTTGAAATATAAGAATCGGTTACTTACACTTCTTCTTAGCCACAATCGGCATCGCCAGAAAATTCATGAGGCAAGATATTCCAAGGAACAACAGCCCCAGACCTCTCATTCTCTGGTGGATTGTGCTTCCTCAGACTCCACAATTGTCCGAATAAAAGCTTTAAAGATACATCAAATTACGCTTAGCTGCGGCTGTACGGACGAATGGAAGTAAATGAAACCAGCGCATGCACTTGTTTGCCATGATATATGCAATCAAATCTCTCATTTCCTTGTGAAGGAGTGTTTTTGTCTTCTTCCAATTCACCGCTTCTCGGAAAACAAAACATACATTATACATTTTATACTTGTCTAATATCATCATTTCCTTCCGCTCGAATAAGTGTAGAAACCAAAACTTCTTGCAGAGCGGGGAATTTCTGAAAAAAATGTCGTATGTGACCAACGATTGTGGTTATACTGTTTCCGACGACAAAAGTGTAAAGTATGCATTCCCACGCAGGTGTTAGACTAAACAATTGAAACAAAACTCAAAAGTAAAGTTTGTGACTGCCCCTTCGCTGTCTCCTGTATTAAAAGCACAGCCTTACGATGAACACGGTTCTCTTCACCATCTCAGTTTTGCTTATAACGCGTTTTACTTGGGATACGGCCGTCCCTCCACTCAGACACATACCCATAATCAACATTCTGACTGTTTATTATGCAGAGCTGGAATTTGTTTGTCAGACTGACATTAATGACTTTTAAGTGTCATGTAAACAAAAAATATACACATGCACATATTATATTACGATGGAGATGATGATGTGCCACGTAATTTTCTTGGGATTTGCACGCATGTGCACGCCCGTGTACAAGACTTAAGAACAGGTCGAATATATGGGTGGCAAGGTACGATCCGTTCTCTGACTTTTCTTCTTCGTGATTTTGAGAAATGAATATGGGTGCGTCTCAGAAACTGATCCTTTTGTGTGTGCCATAATCAAATTAGCCCACAATTGAAACATACTGAATTTTAAATCATGATATTGGTATGTTTGAGAAGTAAAATGAATAAAGAAATAGTACAAACAAAACTGAGTATTTTGCATGATTATTATGAAGGTTGTTTTGCGAAAGAAATGATTAAATGCGTGAAAAATGAAGGTCTGATCTGTGACATGAACCATCAACTAGTTTTGTACCTCACTACAAGAATCGTTTAGAATGTCCAAGGACTGCTATTTTTGTTATGTGTGTTTGGTTTAAGTGTACTTGACAGTTGAAATGTTATTTTGTCCACAGAATTGTTTTTTTAAACGAAATTAATCGCTTGAAAGTTTGCCATCACTGTCGTAACATATGTTTCCGCACGCGTGCAACAGCAACAAGTCCTAAATTTGAACTTTAGAATTTGCATATTCATTTTCAACACGATCTTGACATGAAAGGGCATAGAAAATCGCTAAGCTAAATGTTATTTAAGTATTATTTTCTCAAAATTGCATCTGCAAACTAAGTTGAAAGTTGCGCAATATGACATGCTTCTTCAAAATTCCGTTACGATGGTGAACGGTTTTGCAAATAATGTTCAGAGTTTTGAAGAAAGATTAGAACTATTTTGCGCGTAGTGACTTAGAGGTGCGGGTGACTACGCATGCGCAGTTA
>NW_027128011.1:5000-8492 GCF_037325665.1 Littorina saxatilis
ACCAGAGACAGATAAAGATGGAGACATAATCAAACCAGCCATATACATAATGTTCAAACTTTATTCACAAACACAATACAGAGTGACATAAGAAAACATCACGGTAAAACAAGAACAAAAGTCACCCAAAACATTCATAACACAAGGGTATACAATAACGTTACAGTGTTTATATTTGTTTGTGTCTGTGTTGTTGGTGTGCTTAATACTCGTAAGACTGTGAGTCAGGAAATTCAAGAGGTAACACATATCTCAGATTTGCAATTACCATAACAGGTACACATCATTGCACAAATACATTGAGAAGGTGGACATTTATCTGAACCGAGAACAAGAAGTACGGGTTACATGCCGAGTCTCAGTGAATATTAAAAATAATGGTCGAAGTTTGCTGATCATGACAAATGCTAGCTTTGGCAAGCTTTTTTATTACCGCGAACTGAGACCATTATTTGGCGTATTAAATGAGACGAAGTGTGTATAACCTCTGCATTCCTCCTTTCTCCAGTTATTCAAAGAAAATAAGAGTTTTTGTGCTCAAGTTTGATCGAATCCTATTCACTCAACCAGTCTACCTGCCCATGCGATTGATTAATGCACGGTTGAATAGTTCCGTGAAAATCATTTACTTCATGTCAGTTTCCCTGTTTTGGACTAAAACCAAGTACAGAGTTTTGTTGTTATTATGTTGTGGTGGTAAAGGCAGATATTGTGTGTTCTGTTCATGTTTTGGAATCGCTAATGACATTTTCTTTCATCGACTGGGAGTAGCAGACGAACTTTTGCACCCGTGTCCCAGCTTTAAATGCTGTATGAAGTTCGAAACAGTGTATGACACTGCTTTATGTCATTTAAACTGATGGGATGTGTGCATGTGTTTGCATGTGATCTGTTTATAACATGCAATATTGTACACAACTAATCGTCGGATAAACTTAGTGTGGATCAAAACTTGAAAGGGGAACTACAAAGTATGACAGTAACTTGCCTTGGGAATTTGCTTGCGCTGAACGTTTGTGGACGGCTGATCTGGATTCAGAAAACAACCGAACTCATGATATAAGGATTCATGTGTTCAAGCATGTAGATGCTAGTTTGGCCATGTTGGCCATGTTGGGTTTGATGCGTGCATGCCTGGTTTTCTCCTGTAGATGGGTGTCAGCACAGAAGGTCTGCCCGCTGTCCTCAGCCAACATGCTCCGTCTTCATGGCAGCTCAAATTTTTTATTGAGGTTCTCTCCTCTAGATCCGCCGTGTTTCGCCTAGGGGCTTGCGCTGCCTAGTTGATAGGGTCACCTCGTAGAGGATGTGGTCATAGACCACGCACGGTCGGTCTTGGGATAGGGAAACGTTATGCTAGTCCGGAGGGATTACGCCACAAAGGCCACCTCGCGAAGACCCAGGGTCCTAGACTAGGGAGGTCCAAGGGGGAGCACCGGGAGGGCTACCCCTCTACCCGCACCTCCAACACAATCCCTTCCCCTGGTAGCTTCATCCCCAAGGAGGAAACAGAGCTACCTGCAACACCAGATGCTAGTTTAAATGCGGTATGTTTGTATTGTTTGGTCCAGAGTGGACATTAGAGCGTTCGGAACTTTTCAGTCACAAAAGTAGTTCCCACAAAGCACAGCTTCTCATCCCTTAAGCTATCGAGGATTCAGGCTGTTGCTGGCTAGTTATTTGTTTCGTTGCTGGGAGTTTGTCCAAACAATATCTAGCCCTACAAGTTTACGGAGGTAAAGAAACAGAGGTGGGGGGGGGGGTAATTCAAGTTACACGACACTTGTGCAAACCTTTACTGTTTAACTGGTCGAAAAAAACGGGAAAAAAACAAAAACATAATTAAGTCAGTTTTGGATACATTGCTCGGGCAACTCCAGTTACAACACAACTCCTGACAAGGCGTGCACATTGTTTTGAGTTGCATTTCATCAGAAACAACTGATTTTTCAAAAGCAATAGATTATGTCGACACTTTGCCACGTTCTTTGTGTATGTCTGTCTGTCTGTCTGTCTCTCTCTCTCTGTCTGTCTGTCTGCCTCTGTCTGTCTCTGTCTCTCTCTATATATCGCTCTCTAACTCTCTCTCTCTCTCTCTTTATTTCTCTCTCTCTTTCTCTCTCTCGCTCTTTCTCTCTCGCTCTCTCTCTCTGTCTCTCTGTCTCTGTCTCTCTGTATCTCTCTCTCTCGCTCTCTCTCTCTATGTCTCTCTCTCTCGCTTTCTCTCTCACCCACTCTCTATCTCTCTCTTTCTCTCTCTCTCTCTCTCTCTCTCTCTCTCTCTCTCTCTCCCTCTCTCTCTCTCTTTCGCTCTAAAAAGTTTGTTCTCTCTTTCTCGTCCTTTTACATTGATTACCTAAACAGTAAACGCATACATGAAGATACGCTAATGTCATATTATTTATAGACAGGATTCCGTAATTCAGAATCTTCCTGTGTCAAGTGGAAGCGTCTCGTCATATTGCGGTGAGAGTTTTATGAGAGAGGAGTACTACGGGCTTTCGTGGACATGTTTGTTCTGAAAATAAGTAGATGCGTCAATGAATTAAATCAATCAATTAGTTGTCAATCCAATTAGCAAACAAATCAATCAATCAATTCATCAATCAATCAATCGGAAAAACAACCCGGATTGCATTCGTAGTTGGACAACAACATTAAGATTAATTTGTTTAAGCAAGGGTTCTTTTTGAGTTTTAACACAAATTCATAGACAGACACACAGGCAGATACAAAGACACAGACACAGAGAACACTCAGCGCTTGCCGACCGACCCCAGCATAAACAAAATCGACAATTGTCTCGCATTACAAAGCAGGGCTTTGTCTCCCATGACTCAACCAACATGGTTTCCTTCTCACCACCACTTCCTGATTGTCAGCTAAACTCTACGGACACTTCTGTATTCTGAGAACACACACACACACACACACACACACACACACACATACACACACATACACACGCACACACTCACACACATACACACACACACACACACACACACACACACACACATACACACACACACGCACGCACACACACACACACACACTTACACACACACACACACTTACACACACACACACACACACACACACACACACACACACACACACACACACACACACACACACACACACACACAGGTACGCTTTTTACCAATCTAGAAATTCCTTACTTTGTTTAGAAAATAGCATAGCGATGATGCTGACAATCATGATGAGAGTGAACACGTTCAGAACAAGGACGATGATAGGCGTGAACACCCAGTGTTCGAGAAAGTCAGCGTCGGTAGCATTTGTAGGAATGGTACTGGTTCCATTTATTGACAGAACAGTGGTGATTTCTGAGCCTGGTAATAGAATGTCCGGTTAAAATAAATCGTATTACTGAGTGGGTTAGTATGTGTGTGTGTGTGTGTGTGTGTGTGTGTGTGGGTGTGTGTGTGTACGTGCGTGCGTACGTGCGTGCGTGCGTGTGTGCGTGTG
>NW_027128012.1:2500-10245 GCF_037325665.1 Littorina saxatilis
CAGACAGAGAGAGAGAGACAGAGAGAGAGACAGAGAGACAGAGACAGAGAGAGAGACAGAGAGAGAGACAGAGAGAGAGAGCGAGACAGAGAGAGAGAGACAGACAGATTTAGAGAGAGAGAGGGAAGGAGAGTCGGGTAGACAAGGAGGCTTTTTGTCTTCTGTTAATGGATTGTTTTGATAGAATCAAATTAAAATTGTTTCCTCTAACAAATTAGTCAGATCATATTACTTGGTGAGTTAAACAGAAAGCTTTAATTACGTGTTTTGCTCGCCGCTTGTGTGTGTGTGTGTGTGTGTGTGTGTGTGTGTGTGTGTGTGTGTGTGTGTGTGTGTGTGTGTGTGTGCGTGTGTGTGTGTGTGTGCGTGTGTGTGTGTGTGTTTGATTGTGTGTGTGTGTTTATGTGTGTGTGTGTGTATGTGTGCGCGCGTGCGTGTGTATGTGCGTGTGCGTGCGTGCGTGTGAGTCGGGCATGTGTGTGAATGCGTGCGTATGTGTTTGACGTACGTGCGTGTTTCTGCCAGTGGGGTGCACGCAACGTTCATGGATCCAGTTACAGTAATTAAATCGCTCCATCAGGAAGGAGGTGTGATATGATGTTATAGCTGACTGTCGTTGCGGCAATAAGGAAGCACGTGCAGTTTGTCTTGAAGACACTGTACTTGTCGACGGGCTCAGTGGCCTAGTTAATAAGGTGCAGTTCTCCCAATGGGAAGGTCGTGGGTTCGAATCAGTTCCGGCCGCGCCTGGTGTATTAAGGTTGCAGACCCGCTAGTGCCTTATCCCCCTTCGTGCGTTGACGCACGCAAAGACCAAATGCGCACGGAAAAGATCTTGTAATCCATTTCAAGAGTTCGGCGGGTTTTAGAAACACGAAGATACCAAGCATGCATTCCCGGAAACACGGAAAACAAATAGCGGAGAATGGCTTCCTAAATGGCGAGGTTTAACGGTTATACACGAAGAAGAAGAAGAAGAAGAAGAAGAAGAAGAAGAAGAAGAAGAAGAAGAAGAAGAAGAAGAAGAAGAAGAAGAAGAAGAAGAAGAAGAAGAAGAAGAAGAAGAAGAAGAAGAAGACTGTCCTTACCGCGAAGACATGGATAGTATTTTTGCATTGGAGAAATATTGAGCCGAATTCTGAACACGGGCATAGGAATTGCACAAGGTCAGTCGGAAACTGGAGAACAGTTGCCAGAAGACGATTGTATGTTTGTCCTCAACATCGGTCACTTATATTGTCCTATTGAAATTCATGAAGCCGGTCAAATATCCCTTTCTTGTTATTGAAGTCAAGACACTTGTCCACGAAGCCTGTCAAATGTCCTAGTCATGTTGATGAGGTCTAGAAATTAGTTAGTTTCATGATTTGTTTTTTGTTACAACATCCCTGCAAATAGATAGATACCTTTTTTCTCACGTCAAAGCCTGAAAACACAGTGGTGGTTTACGGCAGTGTTTGGAGAGAAGCTATGGAGGAGGGGTTGGACAGACGCAGATAGCGAGAAGGTCACATGCAGGAAAGGAAACCAAACAAGTGAAAACTGCCCTGCGTTTCTTAACGTGAGCGTCCTCGCTGTGGTCTTTCCTTGCTGGGGAGACGATCGGGAAACGGTCCGCTTTTCCGCAAGCGTTCCCAAAATGGCAGATTGAAAAAAAAACCCGTCGAATTTGACATTGATCGTCAGCGAAGACATTTGTGACGACAACTTTGTAAAAGATGATCGGTATCAAAAACATTTTGAGCCAAAGATTTTGTTTGCAATAACAATAACAATAACAATAACAGCACTTTATTGTCCATTAATATATTACATGAAAATGGACAATTTTCTTCGGCACAACCCTGCCTGCCCTTAATTTATCTAAAGTTAACATACCATCTATTAATTGGTGCAGTTAACCAACGCATTACAAGAAGTTAGGCCTTCGTACTTCGACTGACGAGCGCAATGGCCTGGTGGGTAAGACGCTGGCCTCCAAAGCGGAAGGTCGTGAAGGTCGTGAAGGTCGTGAAGGTCGTGAAGGTCGTGAGGGTCGTGAAGGTCGTGAGGGTCGTGAAGGTCGTGAAGGTCGTGAGGGTCGTGAAGGTCGTGAGGGTCGTGAAGGTCGTGAAGGTCGTGAAGATCGTGAGGGTCGTGAAGGTCGTGAGGGTCGTGAAGGTCGTGAAGGTCGTGAGGGTCATGAAGGTCGTGAGGGTCGTGAAGGTCGTGAAGGTCGTGAAGGTCGTGAAGGTCGTGGTTTCGAATCCCGGTGAGATAAGGGTGGAGACTGATTTTTCCTCTCACACAGGTCAACGTATGTGCAGACCTGCTTGTACCTTATCTCCCTACGTGTATACACGCAAGCACCAGACCTGCTTGTACCTTATCCCCCTACGTGTATACACGCAAGCACAAGACCTGCTTGTACCTTATCCCCCTACGTGTATACACGCAAGTACCAGATCTGCTTGTACCTTATCCCCCTACGTGTACTACACGCAAGCACCAGACCTGCTTGTACCTTATCCCCCTACGTGTATACACGCAAGCACAAGACCTGCTTGTACCTTATCCCCCTACGTGTATACACGCAAGTACCAGACCTGCTTGTACCTTATCCCCCTACGTGTATACACGCAAGCACCAGACCTGCTTGTACCTTATCCCCCTACGTGTATACACGCAAGCACAAGACCTGCTTGTACCTTATCCCCCTACGTGTATACACGCAAGTACCAGACCTGCTTGTACCTTATCCCCCTACGTGTATACACGCAAGTACCAGACCTGCTTGTACCTTATCCCCCTACGTGTATACACGCAAGCACAAGACCTGCTTGTACCTTATCCCCCTACGTGTATACACGCAAGTACCAGACCTGCTAATTGTACCTTATCCCCCTACGTGTATACACGCAAGCACAAGACCTGCTTGTACCTTATCCCCCTACGTGTATACACGCAAGCACAAGACCTGCTTGTACCTTATCCCCCTACGTGTATACACGCAAGTACCAGACCTGCTTGTACCTTATCCCCCTACGTGTATACACGCAAGCACAAGACCTGCTTGTACCTTATCCCCCTACGTGTATACACGCAAGCACAAGACCTGCTTGTACCTTACCCCCCTACGTGTATACACGCAAGCACAAGACCTGCTTGTACCTTATCCCCCTACGTGTGTACACGCAAGCACAAGACCTGCTTGTACCTTATCCCCCTACGTGTATACACGCAAGTACCAGACCTGCTTGTACCTTATCCCCCTACGTGTATACACGCAAGCACAAGACCTGCTTGTACCTTATCCCTACGTGTATACACGCAAGCACAAGACCTGCTTGTACCTTATCCCCCTACGTGTATACACGCAAGCACAAGACCTGCTTGTACCTTATACGTGTATACACGCAAGCACAAGACCTGCTTGTACCTTATCCCCCTACGTGTATACACGCAAGCACAAGACCAGGTGCGCACGGGAAAGACAATGTAACCCATGCCAGAGTTCGGTGGGTTATAGAAACACGAAAATACCAAGCGGTATGACCCCCCCCCCCCCCCCCCGCCCCCGAAAGCAACAACGTATGGTTCCCTCATTGGGTTAAACCCGTGGGAGTTTCAGCCCATGAACGAAGAGGAAGAGGTCTTCAAGACTTCAACACAGAAAGTTCAACCACCATTAAATTTGTGTTTTTTGATGTTAAAACGGCAAGGGGCGTTCAGGCTGTGAAACGCGCCGCTGAGCAAAAAGAAAGACAGACGAATGGTAAAATGCACAGGTACTATTCCTGGTCACTGCAGCACAGAGGCCGCTGCATCACCTTTCTGACTGACGGGGCAAACAGATGCACAGGTACTATTCCTGGTCACTGCAGCACAGAGGCCGCTGCATCACCTTTCTGACTGACGGGGCAAACAGATGCACAGGTACTATTCCTGGTCACTGCAGCACAGAGGCCGCTGCATCACCTTTCTGACTGACGGGGCAAACAGATGCACAAAAGACGTGAAGAACGCGGCGGATTTGGCCTGGGCAAACAAGCGCCACGTGTGTAGGTCGAAAACTAGGACTCGGCCACAGGCGTTTGGAGCAAGAAGGCAAGAAAGTTAGATTTGAGCTGTTGGGAAGCGAGCGCTATATACATTTTGCAATATTGTCATTACTATGGGTTTGAACATACCTACACTTTAAACAGAAGAGAACACGTTTTGAATACATTTCTGTAACAATATTGAAAATTTTGTGCTAATTAAAGTACATTGTTGTGCAAGCGGAAGAAGCACACATGATCAACACATAATGGTCACAATGATTGTTCATTTGATCACCAGTAAACATTATGTGTGCTACTTGTGAACACTATGCGTGTCATTTTGTTGTTTAGATTTAGAGGTACAATGACACAAAGTGTTCAATATTAGTTACAGAAAAATGTTCACAATTTGTTCATTTCTGTTATGAGTGTAGACTTTTATTTCGTTATCAATCGAAAACCAAACTTGGTTATTTTTAAAACTTTGTGTTGAAAATATGGTTCAAAAGCTTCCTTGGGGTTTTGGGTCTGTCTGTCTGTCTGTCTGTCTGTCTGTCTGTCTGTCTGTCTGTCTGTCTGTCTGTCTGTCTGTCTGTCTGTCAGAACTATCATTCTACTTTGCATGTGTAAGCAAGTGCACGAACCACTCGAATTACTTTGGGGGCATCTCCTCACGCGTCATGAACAAGTCGTGATGATACGACTCCGCACTGGGCATAACCGTCTAAACGCCCACATGTCCCTAAAGATGAAGCTGGTCCCCTCCCCTACGTGCAGCTGTGGACTAGAGGACCAGACCACTGAACACATCCTCCAGCGATGCACCATTATTGAGAGTCTGATGAAAATCGTGTGGCCAACTGCTGTCTCCCTGTACGGAGGAACGGAAGACCTGGAGAAGACAGCAACATTCTAAAGGAGGGAGTCTTAAAAACGGGGCCGGTCAAGGAGCTTAAAAATGCAAAAAGACAAGTTGAGGAAGTCTTACTGAATTAGACGGTGTGTGTGTATTGTGTATGTGTGTCAGTGTGGCTGTGCGTGTGTGCGTGTATGTGTGTGTGTGTGTGTGCGCGCGCGCGTGTGTCTGTGTGTGTGTGTGCATGTGTGTGTGTATGTATGTGTGTGTGTGTGTGTGTGTGCGTGCATGTCTGTGTGTGCGTGTGTTTGTGTGTGTGTGTGTGTGTGTGTGTGTGTGTGTGTGTGTGAGTGTGTGTGTTTCTCAGTGTGCGCGCGCGCGCGTGTGTTTGTGTGCGGGTGTGTGTTTGGGGGGGGGGGTGTTAGAAGGAGGGTTTCACTGTATGCATGTACCGACTCCATCAGGTGAGGTGAGAGAGTGCGGGCTGACCAGTGGCGGGAGACACAGGTGTGGGCCATCACTCACGCTCAGCTGACCGGTCATTCGGACATGCCGCGTGTCCGTCCGGCCATGATAACGGTTGACCTTGATAACGAGGTGTGCTGGACTGTGACACTGTTTGCGAACGACGGGTTTGTCTTCTGATGTGGTGATAAAAGTATTTTACTGAGAGTTTTTGTTGACAACATCACACAGACAGAGAGACAGACAGACAGGCAGACAGGCAGACCGACAGATGGACACACTGACACACACACACATGCACACATACACACATGCAAATACATACATTCACACACTCGCACACACACACACACACACACACACACACACACACACACACACACACACACACACACACACAAACACACATGAACACACACACACATAGACACATACACACGCACGTACTCACACGCGCACACGCACGCACACACGCACACACACTCACACACACACACACACACACACACACACACACACACACACACACACTTGTAGAGGACATCACGCCGACTTGTCATTGTCAGGAAAATGTCCTGATGGAGGACATGGTCAGCGCATAGCACGCCACTCTGTGTGGCCTCGGTCAGTAATCTAAATGGTGCGTTTGACATGTCCGCTGATGTTGTAAAGTTTGTTATCAGATCTCTCTGGCTCCACCACAGTGTGAGATGTATCCTTGGCGGATTATGACATTATTCAGTTATTCTGCAGAAAAACCAAAATGCTGGAGAAAAACTGTCTTTTCTGCAGCATTTCTGCATAATGTCATCTTTCGCCGAAGCAGTGGTTTTTTTTGCAGCAAAACATTTTACTGCAGTAAAATTGAAATCAAGAATGCTGCAGTAAAACGGTGCTGTTGTTTTACTGCAGAAAACCTGTTTTTATTTTTTCTGCAGCATTTTGTACTGGCTCTTGGCGGATTATGACATTATTCAGTTATTCTGGAGAAAAACCGAAATGTCTTTTCTGCAGCATTTCTGCATAATGTCATCTTTCGCGAGAGCAACGTTTTTTTCTGCAGTACAAAATGCTGCAGAAAAAGTGTAAACAGGTTTTCTGCAGTAAAACAACAGCACCGTCTTACTGCAGCATTCTTGATTTCAATTTTACTGCAGTAAAAGGTTTTGCTCCAGAAAAACCCGTTGCTTTGGCGAAAGATGACATTATGCAGAAATGCTGCAGAAAAGACAGCTTTTCTGCAGCATTTCTGTTTTTCTGCAGAATAACTGAATAATGCCAAAATGCTGAAGAAAAAGTGTAAACAGTTTTTCTGCAGTAAAACAACATCTCCGTTTTACTGCAGCATTCTTGATTTCAATTTTACTGCAGTAAAACTGTTTTACTGCAGAAAAAAACGTTGCTCTCGCGAAAGATGACATTATGCAACAAGTCGCGTAAGGCGAAATTACTACATTTAGTCAAGCTGTGGAACTCACAGAATGAAACTGAACGTAGTCGCCGCTAGTGCAAAAGGCAGTGAAAGTGACGAGCCTGTTTGGCGCGGTAGCGGTTGCGCTGTGCTTCATAGCACGCTTTACTGTACCTCTCTTCGTTTTAACTTTCTGAGCGTGTTTTTAATCCAAACATATCATTACTATATGTTTTTGGAATCAGGAACCGACAAGGAATAAGATGAAATAGTTTTTAAAACGATTTCGGAAATTTAATTTTGATCATAATTTTTATATTTTTAATTTTCAGAGCTTGTTTTTAATCCAAATATAACATATGTATATATGTTTTTGGAATCAGAAAATGACGAAGAATAAGATGAAATTGTTTTTGGATCGTTTAATAAAACAATTATTTTAATTACAAGTTTCCGATTTTTAATGACCAAATCACTCATTAGTTTTTAAGCCACCAAGCTGAAATGCAATACCAAATCCCGGCCTGCGTCGAACATTGCTTTGCCAAAATTTCAATCAATTTAATGGAAAAATGAGGGTGTGACAGTGCCGCCTCAACTTTTACAAAAAGCCGGATATGACGTCATCAAAGGTATTTATCGAAAAAAACGAAAAAAAAGTCCGGGGATATCATATCCAGGAACTCTGATGTCAAATTTCATAAAGATCGGCCCAGTAGTTTAGTCTGAATCGCTCTACACACACACACGCACAGACAAACACACAGACAAACACACACACACACACACACACACACACACACACACACCACGACGACCCTCATCTCGATTCCCCCCTCTATGTTAAAACATTTAGTCAAAACTTTATTAAATGTAAAAATGCTGCAGAAAAGAACGGTTTTTCTCCAGCATTTCTGTTTTTCTGCAGAATAACTGAATAAAGTCATCATCCGCCAAGGATAGAGATGCACAGAAACAGAGAGGTTAAAAT
>NW_027128013.1:0-5000 GCF_037325665.1 Littorina saxatilis
TTGTTACGTGTATGTCGTTTTCACAAGTACTCGGAAACGGAACACGTGATCTGTCTTTGTGCGTTCAATAGGTCTTGCGCTTGCGTGTGCACACTAAGGGCGGGCAATGCACTAGCTGCACAGACGTTCACCTGGAAGGTCAGAAGAAATAGCTATCGTGTCCACTAGTTGCAGCCAGGATTGGATCATGACAAACCGACATCCTAACCACTGTGATATTGTGCCAATTTACAACGGTTAGAATCTTCCAAGAACTAACACTAATCAGCCCCACCCCCTCCCCCCCCCAATAGAATGGTCAAATCGGGCACACACTAAAACGCAAAAAGACACCATATATATATATGTGTGTGTGTGTGTGTGTGTGTGTGTGTGTGTGTGTGTGTGTATGTGTGCGTGTGTGTGTGTGTGTGTGTGTGTGTGCGTGTGTGTGTGTGTGTATGTGGGTCTGTTTGTTTAGGTCTGTCTGTGTCGGTATGTGTAATTATATCGATTCAATACAATTATATATTTATTTCAGGTGGTTGTAGTGAGAATCGGCCTCCGAGGCGCCAGTCCTGGTAAACGTTAAACCGTTGTACTCGTCATCGCTTTCTGCCACAGTGGTGCCATCCTGATCAACAGAAACAACACTTCCATTAAGTACAGTGTGTAACAATGCTACGTTGAAAACAAACATATGAGTAAGCAGAACAAGCAGGCGATGGGGAAGAGTACGAGGAAGACGAGGAAGAAGAAGAAGAAGAAGAAGAAGAAGAAGAAGAAGAAGAAAACAAGAACAACACAAATAACAACAACCACACACATAACAACAACAACAACACCAACAACAACAACAACAACAACAGCAATAACAACAACAACAAACACCACCACCATCATCACCACCACCACCACCACCACCACCACCACCACCACCACCAACAACAACAACAACAACAACAACAAAACCAACTACTATAGTATCACTAATACTACATCTGTACTAACAATATTACGACGACGACGACTGCTACTTGTACATCCACTATTACTGTTACTACTTCTACAGCTGCTCTCATAACGACGACGGCTACTACTTCCAGTAATACTACCATTATTAGAAGTACTAGTAAAACAACAAAGTCACACAGAAATTCGAAGAAAACAAGCATACAAGTCGCGTGAAGCGATATAAAAACATTTAGTCAAGCTGTCGGCATCAAAGGACCAGATTAACACACACAAAAACAACCATCGCCGAAACCATATTAAGATAGTCTCGACTAACCACACCGAAAAAACCGAGACGGGTCACGCTCGTCTACGCGTAGTGCGCGAACGCAGTACTTACTTAAACCTATTTTCTGTAATTCTGAGCACATTTTTAGAGTAAATATGACACATGTATATGTTTTTGAAATCAGGTGAAATTGGAAAATACGATGCAATTATTGTTGAATCTGTTAGAGAAAATTTGATTTTAATGACAACTTTAATGAGCAAACTAATTAACTATTGTTTACGCTGTGGAGCTGACATTTAATATCTTAGTCCGGACTTCGTCGAAACTTGCTTGACAAAACTTTCAATCAATTTGATCGAAAAATGAGGGCGTGACAGTACGGCCTCAATTTTTACAAAAAGCCGGATATGACGTCATCAAAGACATTTATGGAAAACATGAACAAAACATCCGGGGATATCATGTGAAATTTCATGAAGATCGGTCCAATAGGTTTCTCTGAATCGCTCAACAAACAAAACTTGACTAAATGTAAAACAAGTTAATCAGCGTTCCAACAGATACACCATGAACAATGAAATTATTCCCCTTTGACTTACCGTGTGCATGTCAGAGGAAGTCATGTTTACATCCAAAGACAGCTTCCCGATCCCTGCAACTAAGGTCAAGATGCAATGTAACAGCCAAAAACCCGACAAGCCAATATGTATTTCACAAACAAAATGTGCATGCCACCAACCCCCACCCCCCCTCGCCCCCCCCCTCCCACACACACACACACACACTAACCCCCATATACTATCCCAGCTTCTCCTCTCCCACAACTGTACTTTTCCCTCGTAAACCTCTTATGCACGGAATTTCAATGTTGTTCTTACCTCCGCTGGAAGAACTCTGCATTTGAGCTTCGGAGGCACTGCCTGCCTTCTTCATCTCGTGATGTTCGACGTGCGCTTTCTTCAACACCTGAGCATAGACATCTCCTTGAGAACTCGATGAGGCTTTTTCCGAGGCTGCGTTGGAAGGTCCTGACAGTGTTTGGTCTGATTTAGTTGGTACTTGCTTTCGATTTTTGACGTTGGTCTTCTTCAAGACTTGAGAGTAGACATCACCGTGGCTGCTTGATGCTGCTTCATCGTGTTTGATTGAAGAGTCTTGGGCCTGTGGAGACGTTGTCTTTGCAGAGTCGACCTGCCTCAGTATCTGCATTCCGTCAGCGCTCTGGTAACACTCGTTGATATATTCTTCGAATTCTGTGATAGAGTTTAAACATAATGTGAGTCCAAACAGCATACAAGAGAGTACCGACAGTGATTTGTATATTCCAGTAAGAGACTATACTTGGCAAATTCAGAAAGTATGAATTCACCGGGGTGTTTCAGAAGATATAGGTCATATACTATCAGTGTGAGCCTCTGTTCTGACGTTTTAAAACAAGCGTTGAGTTGTGTTAGTTAAAAAGGAGATGTTATTGTGAGTAGAGAAGGCAGAGCGTAAGACTCTCAGTTCTCAGTTGGTTTAATGACCCAGGTACAGTCAAAGGGATGCTACTCTATACATGGACTAAAGTTGGGTATAGGTGCACGGAGGGTGCAAGTGTACCGAGAGCCATTACCTTGGGTGTTTGGCTTTAAATGTGAACTGGCATTTTAAAACATGTATTTTATATTAGTTTTGACATTAGATTTGTGTAGATTTGCCCAAACATCAGGAGAAAGAGCATTAGCAGCAGCAGCAGATACAGGAACGCACACATCACACGCACACATCACACGCACACATCACGCACACATCACACGCACACATCACACGCACACATCACACGCACACATCACACGCACACATCACACGCACACATCACACGCACACATCACACGCACACATCACACGCACACATCACACGCACACATCACACGCACACATCACACGCACACATCACACGCACACATCACACGCACACATCACACGCACACATCACACGCACACATCACACGCACACATCACACGCACACATCACACGCACACATCACACGCACACATCACACGCACACATCACACGCACACATCACACGCACACATCACACGCACACATCACACGCACACATCACACGCACACATCACACGCACACATCACACGCACACATCACACGCACACATCACACGCACACATCACGCGCACACATCACACGCACACATCACACGCACACATCACGCGCACACATCACGCGCACCTATCACACGCACACATCACGCGCACACATCACACGCACACATCACACGCACATATCACACGCACACATCACACGCACACATCACACGCACACATCACACGCACACATCACACGCACACATCACACGCACACATCACACGCACACATCACACGCACACATCACACGCACACATCACACGCACACACCACACGCACACATCACGCGCACACATCACACGCACACATCACGCGCACACATCACACGCACACATCACACGCACACATCACACACACACACATCACACGCACACATCACACGCACACATCACACGCACACATCACACGCACACATCACACGCACACATCACACGCACACATCACACGCACACATCACACGCACACATCACACGCACACATCACACGCACACATCACACGCACACATCACACGCACACATCACACGCACACATCACGCGCACACATCACACGCACACATCACGCGCACACATCACACGCACACATCACGCGCACACATCACACGCACACATCACACGCACACATCACGCGCACACATCACACGCACACATCACGCGCACACATCACGCGCACACATCACACGCACACATCACGCGCACACATCACACGCACACATCACACGCACACATCACACGCACACATCACACGCACACATCACACGCACACATCACACGCACACATCACACGCACACATCACACGCACACATCACACGCACACATCACACGCACACATCACACGCACACATCACACGCACACATCACACGCACACATCACGCGCACACATCACACGCACACATCACGCGCACACATCACACGCACACATCACACGCACACATCACACGCACACATCACACGCACACATCACACGCACACATCACGCGCACACATCACACGCACACATCACACGCACACATCACACGCACACATCACACGCACACATTCCCAAACATTACCGCTTTCTACTCACCATCGTTTTGATCGTCTGGCGATCCAATGTAGCGAGCTCCTCCGGCAGTGGACAACGCTTTCCGCCCTCCTGTAAAAAAAAATTCGGATGTCATGGTAATATATTATAATAAAAATAATGATAATAATAATAACTGGATATGTTTAAGTGCCTAACCTAGGGCTTTACAAAAGAACATATACAGAATAGAATCACTTGCATTTTTTAGGAGTCCTGATTACAAGAACTAAGAACACTTTTGGTCTGAAAAAACACCAACCGCCTTAAGCTTCATTCATTACTGGCAGGTTAACTACTGTTTTTGTTTGAAACTATTGGGAAGATATGCAGTGTCTTAGCAAAATGTTACACTTGAATTTCACATGAACTTAAACTAACTAGCATTGAACTGATACATTGTTGTCTTTATGAGAAGACTGCATGTCACCATAACACCCACTCACACACACGCGAATGCGTAAACACACACACACACACACACACACACAGACACACACAGACACACACACACACACACACACACACACATACACGCACACACACACACACACACACACACATA
>NW_027128014.1:0-6857 GCF_037325665.1 Littorina saxatilis
ACCTAAAACCACACAAACACACAATTGCTCGCTGACTTCTTTTGTAAACCGAATTCTACCGTGTCCAAAACGAACCCCACACAAACCAACCCGAACTGATAACTGCTCTCTCTTCCCACAAAATACAAAGAACACAAACGGAGCGGAGGTTGCACTTTACATTAAATATGAGGCGCACTTTTCTTGTCGGCATTCCGCAGAATAAAAGAAACATTCAACCCCCTTTCATTATAATAGCTAGCTTCATGCTGACGTGGGGTCATAGGGGAAAAGCGTAAATCATTCATCGGAGGATTGAAGGGGGGGGGGGGGGGGGGGGGTGGGGGGTGTTCGCGATCGCAAAGCAAACTCGCTTGGGACCATGTTAATAACCAAAACACGATTTAGTATTTATGACGTTGTTTGTCTTTCTGGAACAAGCGTTTAGAATTGTTTTACAAATGTGCGTGAATTTATTCAGGGATGCTTTAAAGTCCCTTTGGGAAAGAATCCTTGGCTCGTATTCCTACAGGTAAAAGTTCATTAAAAATTCAAGGAAAGGACGAGGGGGGGGGGGGGAGAGAAAAAGATCATCCGTTATGCAGCCTGTATGGAATTAACGGGGATCGAGATCAAAGGTCTGTAGAGAGAAAGAGACAGACAGACGGACAGACAGACCGATAGACAGGCAGGCAAACAAACAGACGAACAGATGTAATAATGAACTGCTAACATGTATATCAAATTCTAGGTTTTCTTGAGTGGTGAATGTTGAAGGATGAATGATGATACGTTGTAGACGGATGCATGTTTTTGATTAAAAGCCCCACAATGATGTGCTTGGCAAAAAAAGAGAAAAAAAGAAAAAAAAACACCAGACGAGCAGACAGACGGACAGACAGACGGACAGACAGACGGACAGACAGACGGACAGACAGACGGACAGACAGAGACAGAGAGATTAGATAAGATGGATGAGTTAACCTGTCTACCGATCAGATATATCCGTGTCTACCAGAGAGTTGTGATTTACGTTGATGTTGATGTTAACTTACCTTAACCCTTGTTTTTCCTACAGCGTCATCTATCCACGAAAACAAGGTACACACATCACGACATACTCCAAGTTTGAGACTGAAACTTCCTCACATGGATTGAAGGTTTTTTCCTAAAGGCCACCACAGGATAAAGTTATGAGGTAAACTCCGACTGTGTGAAGAGAAAAACAACACCTGCGTGCAGGAAATTGTAAATTACAGCAAAGCTTTTAAACGTTCCACACGTTAGATTGACAGGACAAGTTTAAATTTCCTTGCTCATTAAATTTTTTTCGAAAGCAACAAAAGTCGCCAACAGCACACACACACACACAAACTTCGAAATGGTCAAGTATTAAAATGACAGGGCAAGTTCTATTTTCCTTGCCATTTTTGCCATAGCAGGCACACAGCGGACACCCAAGATTCACAGCGTGTGTTAACTCAGTCACGGGACAGAATGTGTCAATCAGCTGTTATGTGCGCCACGATCGAGAGATTCACTACGTACTGGCAAACCACAACCGATGACGCGTTACCCCGCTAAGCGTACCCAGAACTTGTTTCTCTTCTCTTATCTCATGTCGGTCGGTGCTGGGGAAAGTAGCTCGGTTGGTAGAGCACTGGACGGGTTCGAATCCGGGCCGGGACGGACACGGGTCAACTTTATGTGCAGACTCAGAGACGGTATCCATGTTCCACCCCCGTGTCACCACTGTGGCACGCAAAAGACCTCGGTCATTCTGCCATAAGTGCAGGTGGCTGATTACACCTAAACACGCCGACACCTGGGTAGCGCGACTCTGTTGCTGCTAGGTTTCCACTGGGAGGAAGCGACCCGAATTTCCCAGCCATGTGACAATAAAGTAATGAAAATGAAATGAAGTAATAAGTCGAGATTTGGACATGTATGACGTAGCCGTGGAGCACACACCAAAAAGTTAAAGTGTTTCCAATATGTTACAAGACACACGGCAAGATTCCAACACTGTATTATTCAGCCTAGTGTGTGCAACCACAAGAAAAACAGCTAAGCTGTAGCAATGCGGCAGTCATTAATCTATTCATACAATAGCTCTCCAAACCAAAGCAAAACCCTCGGCTCCAACCACACTCCCATCCTTATTTTCACAAACACACGCATTTGTATCTATTTTGACATTCATATCAAGTAAAACAGTTACTTGAGTTCTAAATTATATCGTGATTCTCATGACCAATACTTCACTTGAAAAAAAGGGCGCACTTGCAGAGATGGCAGTCTATAATAAAAAATATAAAAATATTGCCAATGGGGATGGGATGTAGTAGTGGTATCTTGACGGTTTGTTGACGGTATGCACTTCGGAATTGCATGCAAGAATATTTGAAATCTCGATAATCGACAGTGTAAACCGCAAGACTTTCACCACGAAAAAAACCATGTCAACGTAAACATTATACTGCCATGTCGCTGGAATACAATAATTCATCATCTTTATATCGATTGATTATTGCGTGTTCCATTAGTAGGTTCTCTTGCAACGCTAAGTATCTGAGCAAAAAGCTCAGTGTAACAAAGTCTGGGTACGAGTAGCGGCGTAGCGCGTCAACACTGTGAAAAACCGCAGCACCTGAATGGGTGCAATTCAATTAAAAAAAATACATTCCTTCCCTATGTCGTTGACCTGGTACACCACAACACATCTGTTCAGACGTTTGCTTGGGATAAAAGCATCCTTCCATTTTGAGAACAATTGCCTGCTTCAGTCTTGCGCAGAGAGGGAATTTTAGCTGCGTTGATTTCTCGGAGTGATATATGTGTCGCTTTCGGTTTTTTTCTTGACAAATAAACAAACAAACAAAAAAGTATCTGAAAAAAAGTAACAAGGCCGTGTGTGTGTGTGTGTGTGTGTGTGTGTGTATGTGTTTATGGTGGGATAGCTCGACTCCCGCGCGAAATTTAGGGCTTTACTTGGACACATAATTTTAATTCGACGTCCAAATAAAACACGTCTTCAAAATCACAAAAGCAAAAAGTATAGTGGAACTCTGCTTTAGACACCTAGTCTTTTCATGCTCAAAACAAAAAAACAAAAAAACAAAAACAAAAAAACACCCTTCCCCTACCCTACCTCCCCGGTTTTGTAAAGAAAATCTGGCCTGAAGTCTTTTCATGCGCAAAAATAATAAAAAAAATAAAATAAAAATCTAAGCTTTCTGTCTGTGGCGGTTTGTAATTTGAATAACGACATCCAATAAAGTCTACGAATTACGTAATTCCTTTCTAAGCTCTCTGTCTCTGACGGATACATATGAATAACGACATCCAATAAAGTCTACCAACAGCTGCGAAAACCAAATTGGTTGAAATTTTGGTCAAGTAATCTTCGACGAAGCCCGGACTTCGGTATTGCATTTCAGCTTGGTGGCTTAAAAATTAATTAATGACTTTGGTCATTAAAAATCTGAAAATTGTTAAAAAAAATAAAAATTTATAAAACGATCCAAATTTACGTTCATCGTATTTTCCATCATTTTCTGATTCCAAAAACATATAAATATGTTATATTTGGATTAAAAACAAGCTCTGAAAATTAAATATATAAAAATTATTATCAAAATTAAATTGTCGAAATCAATTTAAAAACACTTTCATCTTATTCCTTGTCGGTTCCTGATTCCAAAAACATATAGATATGATATGTTTGGATTAAAAACACGCTCAGAAAGTTAAAACAAAGAGAGGTACAGAAAAGCGTGCTATCCTTCTTAGCGCAACTACTACCCCGCTCTTCTTGTCAATTTCACTGCCTTTACCATGAGCGGTGGACTGACGATGCTACGAGTATACGGTCTTGCTGAAAAATGGCATTGCGTTCAGTTTCATTCTGTGAGTTCGACAGCTACTTGACTAAATGTTGTATTTTCGCCTTACGCGACTTGTTTACATTTAGTCAAGTTTTGACTAAATGTTATAACATAGAGGGGGAATCTAGACGAGGGTCGTGGTGTATGTGTGTGTGTGTGTGTGTGTGTGTGTGTGTGTGTGTGTGTGTGTGTGTGTCTGTGTGTGTGTGTCTGTGTGTGTGTGTGTGTGTGTGTGTGTCTGTGTCTGTGCGTGTGTGTGTGTAGAGCGATTCAGAGTAAACTACTGGACCGATCTTTATGAAATTTTACACGCTAGGTCCTGGGTATGAAATCCCCAGATATTTTTTTTCATTTTTTCGATTAATGTCTTTTATGACGTCATATCCGGCTTTTTGTAAAAGTTGAGGCGGCACTGTCACACCTTCATTTTTCAATCAAATTGAATGAAATTTTGGCCAAGCAATCTTCGACGAAGGCCGGACTTCAGTATTGCATTTCAGCATGGAGGCTTAAAAATTATTTGATGACTTTGGTCATTAAAAATCTGAAAATTGTAATTAAAATTATCTTTTTATAAAATGATCCAAAATTACTTTTATTTTATTCTTCATCATGTTCTGATTCCAAAAACATATAAATATGTTATATTTGGATTAAAAACAAGCTGTGAAAATTAAAAATATAAAAATTATGATTAAAATAAAATTTCCGAAATCGTTTTAAAAACAATTTCATCTTATTTCTTGTCGGTTCCTGATTCCAAAAACATTTAGATATGATATGTTTGGATTAAAAACACGCTCAAAAAGTTAAAACGAACAAAGGTACAGTAAAGCGTGCTATGCAGCACAGCGCAACCGCTACCGCGCTGAACAGTCTCGTCACTTTCACTGCCTTTTGCACTAGCGGCGGACTACGGTCATTGTGAAAAAATGCAGTGCGTTCAGTTTCACTCTGTGAGTTCCACAGCTTGATTAAATGTAGTAATTTCGCCTTACGCGACTTGTTTCTTCTTTTATGTATTTAAAGAAAACAATTCTCGCAATTTTCTGTATTGTATACCATATTTTTAAGAGCTGCGTTTAAACGCTCCATCAAATCTTTGAATACGACAGAAAGGCATCAACTTTTGACCTAAACGCGTAAAGTGCTGTCTGATTAAATACTAATTAAGCTATCATCTTAATTAGTTTGAGTTCTTTTAAAACGATGAGAAGGTTTTTCCAATACCTGTCAATAAACGTGGGTGTGTGTATTAGAGAGTGGTGGGTTGTGGGGTTTTTCGCGTACTGAAAGACCCTATGCAACTGTGAAACTGACGCTTAAGGGCACAGTCCTTACTATGCAAACGATTCATATACCAAAACTCAACATTCTGTGTGTTTTTCTACGCATAGTGGTTTTTATTTCTATGTCTGAATATCTTTACTTGCAAAGTGTCAATCTTAAGAAGAAAACAAGACAAGTAGCGTAAGGCGAAATTACTACATTTAGTCAAGCTGTGAAACTCACAAAATGAAACTGAACGCACTGCATTTTTTTCACAATGACCGTAGTCCGCTGCTAGTGCAAAATGCGTTTAGCGCAGTAGCGGTTGCGCTGTGCTGCATAGCACGCTTTACTGTACCTTTCTTCGTTTTAACTTTCTGAGCTTGTTTTTAATCCAAACATATCATATCTATATGTTTTTGGAATCAGAAACCGAAAAAGGAATAAGATGAAATTGTTCTTAAAACGATATCGGAAATTTAATTTTAATCATAATTTTTGTATTTTTAATTTTCAGAGCTTGTTTTTAATCCGAATATAACATATTTATATGTTTTTTGAATTAGAACATGATGAAAAATAAAATAAAAGTAATTTTGGATCGTTTTATAAAAAAATAATTTTAATTACAATTTTCAGATTTTTAATGACCAAAGTCATAATTATTTTTTAAGCCTACATGCTGAAATGCAATACCGAAGTCCGACCTTCGTCGAAGATTGCTTGGCCAAAATTTCAATCAATTTGATTGAAAAATGAAGGTGTGACAGTGCCGCCTCAACGTTTACAAAAAGCCGGATATGACGTCATAAAAGACATTTATCGAAAAAATGAAAAAAAATATCTGGGGATATCATACCCAGGAACTCTCATGTAAAATTTCATAAAGATCGGTCCAGTAGTTTACTCTGAATCGCTTTACACACACACACGCACAGACACACAGACACACAGACACACAGACACACAACACACACACACACACACACACACACACACACACACACACACACACACACACACACACGCGCGCGCGCACACACACACACATACACCACGACCCTCGTCATGTTAAAACATTTAGTCAAAACTTGACTAAAATAATGTAAAAATAACACATAAGTCGCGTAAGGCGAAATTACAACATTTAGTCAAGCTGTCGAACTAACAGAATGAAACTGAACTCACTGCATTTTTACAGCAAGAGCGTATACTCGTAGCATCGTCAGTCCACCGCTCGATGCAAAGGCGGTGAAATTGACAAGAAGAGCGGGGTGGTAGTTGCGCTGAGAAGGATAGCACGCTTTTCTTTATCTCTATTCTTTTTAACTTTTTGAGCGTGTTTTTAATCCAAACATATCACATCTATATGTTTTTGGAGTCAGGAACCCACAAGGAATAAGATGAAATTGTTTTTAAATCGATTTCGGAAATTTTATTTTAATAATAGTTTTTATATTTTAATTTTCACAGCTTGTCTTTAATCCGAATATAACATATTTATATGTTTTTGGAATCAGAAAATGATGAAGAATAAGATGAACATAAATTTGGATCGTTTTAAAAACAAATTATTTTTTTTACAATTTTCAGATTTGTAATGACCAAAGTCATTAATTAATTTGTAAGCCACCAAGCTGAAATGCAATACCGAAGTCCGGCCTTCGTCGAAGATTACTTGGCCAAAATTTCAATCAATTTGATTGAAAAATGAGGGTGTGA
>NW_027128015.1:0-62500 GCF_037325665.1 Littorina saxatilis
ATCGTATTCTAAATTTATTGATAGAGGAGAGAAATGTATTATAAGATAAGAGAGAGAGGTAGGAGGGGGGGGGGAGAAAGAGGGACCGTGAGAGATACAGCTAGAGAGCGTGAGGGGAGAAGGAATACTATTAGTATCACTATCAATAAATTATGAGAGAGAGAGAGAGAGAGAGAGAGAGAGAGAGAGAGAGAGAGAGGAGAGAGAGAGAGAACAAAGAACAAGAACAAGAACAAATCTTTAATTGTCTAAGGCCACAGCCCCTTACAATAGTGGTTAAAATAACAGCAATAGTATGATCTGCACAGTTATAAATTATAGTCACGCATAAAATTCAACAAATACATTAAGACCCTGATGACATGTCACCGAACCTGATTTCTAAGGGTTCGTCTCTTCTGTAACATGAAGAACACAATCTGCTGAAGCTGTTCATCAAATTATCCTCATTACTGCCACAGAAATACACAAGTTGTAGTTGCAGCGTCTTAGAGTTCGAGATTGTCAAATACTTTGCTCGAAGGTCTTGATAAAAGGGACATAAAAATACAACATGGTGTTCATCTTCTTTATCAGCTGTACAGAGAGGACAGTTTCTTGTCGTTTGGTTTGGTGCGTACCGAAACTTGTGAGCGTTGATTTCGGATACTCCTGCGCGGAAACGAGTAAGAGCAACTCTGTACTTAATATCTTCGATTAATTCAATGTATTTCTCTTTTTCCAAACATGTTTTGTAACAATTATAAATGTCGAAACGTTCACTGCATTCTAAACAGGAGAGAGAGAGAGAGGAGAGAGAGAGAGAGAGGAGAGAGAGAGAGAGAGAGAGAGAGAGAGAGAGAGAGAGAGAGATAGAGAGAGAGAGAGAGAGAGAGAGAGAGAGAGAGAGGAGAGAGAGAGAGAGAGAGAGAGAGAGAGAGAGAAAAAAAATTTCGTATTCTAATTTATTGATAGAGGAAAGAGGGAAACAGAGAGAGGAGGGAAAGGGAGAGAAATCGAGATAGGCGGAAAGAGAGATATATATTTGTACTCTAAATTTATTATAAGATAAGAGAGAGGGAGGGGGGAGAAAGAGGGACCGTGAGAGTTACAGAGAGTGTGAGGGGAGAACAGCGGTAACCTTCCACTACCTAGGGTTTCTTCCCAGCATGACTGTGAGGTCTTGACACGCACCATGCCAAAGACCAACAGAAGACAATTTTAATGATGAACTCGAACTGCCTGAATCTGTGTTGCCTTTCTCATTGCAACTCGGCTGCATGATCACATGCCTGTATTTGTCATGTAAATTCTTACAACCCCGGATACAAAAACAAAACCAGAAAATGACGCCACAGTTTAAACAACAAAAGCATGGCTTTAATTTAAAATAGCAGCATTAACACCTAAATGTTTGTTATAATGCAGTAAAGCTATTACATATCTGATTATTCTTATTCACCTATTTCGTCTCCTCTACCCATGTGCGTGTGTTGTATGTGCCTCTTGTTTTATGGACTGGGCAAAGGAGCTGCGCCTTCGGCTATCAGTGTGACTGACTTTTAGGGTTTAACGTCCTCTTAGACCAACTGGTCTATATTGGGACAGGTATTGGTAATACGTTGAAGTTATGGTGTGATACTTTGATTCGAACAAGCCCGCTGTGGCTGTCTTCTTCGACACACCAGCATTGGGTTTTGTCTCGTCAAAGTATCGAAATACGATCATTATAATCGGAGACGAGAGATGATGCATGCGTGTCTTCGTGTTTTCCAAGCCCTGAGTCTTTCGCTGTGAACGTGGGATTTTTTCGTGCGCATGTGTTCACACGGGGGTGTTCGGACACCGAAGAGAGTCTGCACAAAGTTGACTCCGAGAAATAAATCTCTCGCCGAACGTGGGGATCGAACCCATGCTGATAGCGACCAACTGGCTACAAAGCCAGCGCGCTACCAACTGAGCTACCTCCCCGCCGCGCTATCAGTGTCAAGTTACCTGAAGGCAGAGGGGAAGTGTTTAACTAACCGTATCGAGTCAAGCACGCTATGTCGTGCATTCCGAACGCGTGTACTGGAATGTACCAGCTCTGTACCAGCTGATATGACCGATATCGAATCGATGTAAAAAGTGAATTGCTTTTAAATTGAAACTGCTATGCTACTGTTGTAGGTCGAGCAAAACCAAGGTGACTAGTATAGCTAGAAAATTGAAGAAAACTGGAGCTAGAAATTGCGCCCCAATTTCGGTGCTGGTCTATCATCCAGGGTGTTTTGTCTCCCGACCAAGCTGTTTGAGAATAACCCAAAATGCTGACACAGTAGCCTGCTGAATAGGAATAAAACCAATTCAGCATACAGGAGTACGTCGTTCGCCCGACATAACAACATTTAAGATTGAGGCTTAAATGTCTTTATTGGACACCCCCTCTCCAGCTCTAGGGGTCTACGTAGTTGTATAGTTCTTACGTAGAGAGGGCCTTAGTTTCTGTTTGCAGTGGCTGCTGCTCGGTCACTTCGACAGTGTGCGTAAGACGATCAGCTCCCGGCATGTATCACCCCTTTTCAATATGCTGACCGAATTTTGCTACAAAATACACGAGCTACAAGGCGACTGCTGAGAAAGTTGTGGTATCCTAGAGATTGGATTCCCCATGAAGAAGTGTCAGTCAAAAGTATTGCCTACCTACCGTGAACACTCACCACACCCCAGCAAAAAGTAGGTCACGGTGTCGTGGACGCCGGTTCCGCGGTTTTCCTTTGTCTTACCCTCGACTCCGATGTGACTCGTCAGACACTACAAAACATCAATTACTTCACGCCATTACCTCAGTTATTCCCATAGTAGCAGAAACATTTTTTGAACATTGTCAAATATACGTCAGGGCTAATAGTCTCGGGTGCTGTTTTACTTCACAGTTATTTTTCAAGGTTGTCAGTAATATCAGAATAAATATCACACACTTGAATGTTGTCCAAGAGCTTCAAGGCATAGTCACTGATGTCATTACTTCAGTTATTGTCAAGATTGTGGGTCATGAGAACTTAATTATAATATTAATAGTTTTATGATAATAATAAAATTAAACAGAAACAAAAAAATACGAAAAAAGTTATAAGTGTATAGTACTTGTCTTACATTATGATAGTCCTGATTTTGTGATAAATCGCCAATTTGCAAGTGCTCTACACAAGGCTAGATGTTATTAGAGGTCAAGGAGGTCAAATATCACGAAAAGGCGAAGCAACCAGCATCGGTGGCTGGCAGAGGAACCTCCCTCCGATTGGGCCACCAGGAGTAGAGGTGAAAGGAGAGGCTGGTGCAGCGGGGTGCCCGAGCCTCAGAAGGATAATTGGCGATGCAGCAAGGCCATTGATATCAGCGTGAACTTGTGGATGAGGCTGGACTCGTTCCGGTGCCATGCCTAATGTATGCTGACGACATTGTTATTCTCTCAACTACAAAGAAAGGATTACAGGACAAACTCAACAGCCTCCATGAATACTGCAATAAATGGGGATTACAAATTAATCGCGAAAAAACAAAGGTGATAGTTTTCTCCAAGCACGAACCCATACTCCCCCTCTTCTTCAAAATTGGCGATGCCATAATCAATACTACAGACAACTACAAATATCTCGGCATCATATTCAATAAACGCGGAGACATGAAAATGGCACAGAACCATCTCTCCCGACAAGGGAGCAAAGCTCTGCACTCGCTCAAACGAGCAGTACGAACAAAGAACATAAGTGTCCCAGTAATGGCGAAACTCTTTGATACATTAGTTGCACCTATTCTGACCTTTGGCTCTGAAATTTGGCTCCCTTACTGCAAAGATATAAACTTAAAGGACACGCAGAACCTTGAGAATAATCTCCTTGAAAAATGTATAACGACTGTCCTTCCGCATGAAAACGTACACATGAAATTCTGCAAGCAACTTTTAGGAGTACACAGAAAATCAATGAATTTCCCAGTACTGGCTGAATTAGGCAGATTTCCGATCAGCACAAAAATATTGGGACAGATCATATCATTTTGGTTACACATCATGGAATCTGACCAACATGGGCTTCTTAGGCAAACTTACTCAAGCCTTCTCTCACAAGAACATAAAGAGGAAAATAAATGGCTCTTATTTGTACGCGAGTTCCTGACTTCCTCAGGCTTCAAACACGTGTGGCAAAACCAAAGCACAATACACCCGGCAAGACTGAAACACGCGCTAACAAAACATGTAGAAACTCAATTTGTCAGGCTCTGGAGGACAAAAAAAGAAGGAAACTCCTCTAAACTACAGTTTTACAAGGGAGTGTCACACGACTACTCTCTACAACCCTATCTTTTGCTAACACAAGAACACAGACAGGCTATGAGCAAACTACGTATAAGTGCCCATGACTTAGAAATCGAAAAGGGCAGATACACCGGAACACCAAGGGAGGAAAGACTATGCAGAAACTGTGGAGTGGTGGAGGATGAACTTCACTTCCTTGATTCATGTACAATGTATGCTCATCTCAGGCAACAGCTATTACCGAATACTTCCACCGGCAGTGATGAAATAAGAGTCAGTTCTCTGTTTACTGACAGCGACATCCAAAGGCAATTGGCAAAATATGTGTACGATTGTTTTCAACTACGCAGATGCAATGCGTCTTCCGACTGTCCTCAATAACCTATGCTCATCTTCAGGTCCTCTTTGTTCACCCTGTTCCACTTGGTTTTGTATTACATGTATGTTATGTTTATATTGCTATTTTTTCCTGTACTTATGTATCTTGAATGTGTCAATAGGCTATGTGCTTTAATGACAATAAATTCTGATTCTGATTCTGATTCTGATTCTGATTCTGTTATCAGCCGATGCCGTTATCGGGTTACAGCCGTAGCCCTTTCGCCGTGGCTTCGCGAGCTAGCACTGTAAGTCAGATGCTGACCACCGGTTCGCGGTGCCACAGGACCATGTTTTCAGCGTTCCTTTTCGTGTTGGGATCAAGTTACCGTGCCCTGGCCAAGAACGCTAGCATTGAAGAATGGAGAGAAAAGTTCTACCTCCCCATCTTCGGTTTATGTAAACGACTAGGGCTCCTTGCATTAGGAAGTATTCGGATTCTAAATGTTTATTATTATTATCACTAGCAATACTCGTGCTCCTCACGGGATGTAACAAATGTTTTATGATTTTCATTAATCACTGATGGTGTGGATATTAAAGTGTCTATGCGAATCCATCCCATGATCAATTGCTATTATTGTTGCAATGGTCGACTTATCTTGTCTGAATCATGACTGATTTATTATTGTATTCATAGCTTCAAAGCGACGGTGATTGGAGTAGATTAGCTCCCCTGATCAGCGAAGCCTTATTTAACTATCAATCATATGATAACCACACATATGATGGTAAAAACCCTTATAACTTTGGAACCAGCCAACCATTTTTTTTTTAATGAAATTAAACATGAAGACGCAGGCCATTAGTCCCTTCATGAATTCAAAAGAGAAAAAAATCAACTCGATTTTCTGCGAAAAACATTTCGCTGTGATTTTGTAATTTGTAACTGCTATTTTGTAGACCCTTCCTCGGAGTATGTAATAAAAAAGGTTTCATTGAAATATTCCCAGAACTTTGGGAGATATGGATGTTTATGCATTGGAGAATCAAACACTAAAACCCTTATAACTTTGGAACCAGCCAACCATGTTTTATGAAATTGAACATGAAGACGCAGCACATTAGTCCCTTCAACTTAAAAAAAATTAACTCGAATTTCTGAAACATTTCTCGCTGTGACTTGGTATTTTGTACTGCTATTTTGTAGACCCTTCCTCAGAGTATGTAATGAAACAAGTTTCATTGAAATATTCCCAGAACTTTGGGAGATATGGCTGATTATGTATTTTGACCATCGGGCCCCGTAATGACCTTGACCTTTGACATATCCAATATAAATGTTGCACACAATAGGCTATCGTGTGTCTACATCTACCTACAAAGTTTGGTTGAAAAATACTTAGCGGTTCAGGATTTATCGCAGTTCCTATATTGTGACATACATACATGCATACTTACGGAATGGAACAATCGCAAACGTTCCCGCTGGATGACGAATTAAATTATAAAAAACGTATCAGTAAAATAAAATAACAATGAACAGCACACATTCCCTGAAAAGTAATGTAGCGTAGGGGAAAGGGAGAAAAAAAGTGACACCGCGTGGATTCGAACGTACGTGATTAGAACATGATGAAGCAAGAGTGTCCTAACCAACTGGCCTACAAATAATTTGCAAAAGTTTCAGGGAAAAATACAGCTATGACATTACAAAAACCATAGGCAATGGATGTTCCCGTTTTTGCCATTCCAATAAGTAACAACGATAACAACTTGATAGGTTTGAGAGTAAACTTGATTTGACATGATACTGTGTTGTCTAAAGTGTTTATTGGATTCTCGGGCAGTTTTATCCCGGACGGCTGCATGTCGAGTTTCAGGGGTGCCTAAGGGCTTCCGGCGGTAGGTAAAAATATTTAATGTTCAAATAAACCCACTTAATTAAAAAATAAACACATTAGACTCAGCCAGTCCTGATCGAGGTGGCCTCCACTATGCCCATGCAAAAGGAATAACGTGAAAGTTGCCCAGTACAACAGAAATTAGCAATTTCGTGTGACTGAGGCTATTAATTAATATATGAATTATAATTGGCAACGGTAAGCGATTTCACACAGATTAGCGCGGGACAAATATTGACAGAATTTTTTTTTATCATAACTGCAATGTTCTTCTCCCCCCCCCAAAAAAAAAACCCCAACAACAACGCAACACCTCCTCCCTCCCCAACCCCTAAGAAGAACAGGTCCGACAAACCCCTGCGTCACACAGTAAGCTTTTTTTTTAAATTAACGACGCCAATGGAATTCAATCTCCTGCCTCGGACACTTTCGTTTTGTCACGTTAGGAGAGCAATTTACCAACTTATCTATTTTGCGTCTTGACAGTTCACGTGAGTGATATTTTAGTGACTTTTGTGACATATAGACTGACCGGAACAAACGCAAACGTCCACCCTCTGGGTGACGAACAACAACACATTTGCATTCAAACGAAGTAGTTTGTTGATCATAGTGCAATTATCCCGTTTGACTTGTGTCTGTTCTCAATATGACTAACATATATATGTACTCATTTCTCCCAAATGGGTAAAGCTATTGAAACTCACTTTGGCTATGAGCTCGAGGTCCATGGGAATAAACGCTCATAATTATGTCCTGCAGATTGATGACCCTGGTGTCACTCAAAATTATCCCGCCAGGAAATGCTATTTCGTATACATGTACTCAATTGTCTAACCGGCACGGTACGTTGGCCTAGTGGTAAGGCGTCCGGTTGGCCTAGTGGTAAGGCGCCTAGTGGTGGGTTCGAACCCCGGCCGGGTCATACCTAAGACTTTAAAATTGGCAATCTAGTGGCTACTCCGCCTGGCGTCTGGCATTATGGGGTTAGTGCTAGGACTGGTTGGTCCGGTGTCAGAATAATGTGACTGGGTGAGACATGAAGCCTGTGCTGCGACTTGTGTCTTGTGTGTGGCGCACGTTATATGTCAAAGCAGCACCGCCCTGATATGGCCCTTCGTGGTCGGCAGGGCGTTAAGCAAACAAACAAACAAACAAACTCAATTGTCTCCAGTAAGGACACAGTTATTTTCTCCGAATTTAAGGCCCCAGTTATCTCAATGCTCACATGAACCGAAAGTTCAAGCTGGCGCCATCACCAACCTGTGCCTGCGGTCAAGAGGACCAAACAGCGGAACACATCTTACAGCGATGTCCCTTACTAGATGAGGAACGAAAAGAAGTGTGGCCGTCACCAACTCCCTTGCAGACCAAACTATACGGCAGTCGACAGGAGTTGGAGAAAACGACAACATTTATCACCAGTGCTGGACTGATTGTGTAACCTCTGCGAACGCCAAGAAGAAGAAGAAGAAGGCCCCAGTTTGTGGTGATTGATATTGATTTGCTCTGTAGTTTGATGATCCTAGTGCCAACATTATCCCGTCAGGCATTGTTTAAATGTTTTCGTTTGCACCCACTTTTCTCCAAAACTGATAAAACTGTTGACACCACTATTAGGAAGCATGCTCATCGGAGTCGATGCCGAGAAGCTCTGAACTTTGGTGACCCTAGGTACCATATTATCCGGCAATGAAGGGTTTTAATATACTGCTGACCATACACCCGTTAGGGTCCATATGTTCTATCAGCCCCAGATACTTTACTTGATTTTTGCTTTCGGTCCAGCGGACTCTTTTGAGCCATATCAGGACCAATCAGCCCGAGACGAAGACTTTAAATAATAAAACAACAACCACAGCACGAGATGATAAACGGAAAGTATTAGGATCATTATGGTCACTTGTTAATTATTATTTTGTTACCCCTTTATCACATGCCGGCTATTGATACATGCCATATCATTATTTTTGTTATCAAAACGAATACGTTGTGTGTGTGTATTGTTAGGAAAACTCCAATCTTTTAGATTAGTTAACAATGTATCAAGAAAAATCACATATTTGAGCGAGTTTCTAGGTGACCCTCTTCGTGATTAGGGACCTAATGTACATCCTATTTGATCTTCCATGAATGGGTTCGGTTGATATTTGAATTTTCTGTAAAAGGGGTCGCTTAGATAATCGTCAAAATGTAACTGACAAGTCCAGTGGCTAACGAAGGAAAGCACCGATCACCATCAAGACTAAATCACTACCAGATGTCAGTAGGAATGTTGGTAACTGATCCACTGACCGCTATCATATGTTATTACTACTCGCGTACATTCCGTAGAGTACCTAGAGACCAATCTAGAGCATAATTGTATTTCATTCCCTCTGCTAGAACTGACTGGGCTTGCTGATATAAGCAAGCGTTAGTTTGTAACACATTCCCTGGCCCGTCCCAAGAGAATATGAAAGATATATATGCTACACGGAAGCGTTGTATAGACCGAAACAGTTCAAAATAATGATACTGGATTCAGACTTCAAAATTATTGTTTTCATATTAGGCCTACGAACAATAACTTACATGTTAAGAGAAATAATTCATGTATCGAGAGATATTGCTTTTATTCTAGGCTACATCTCTTATGGAGGCATCTTACACACTCTCTCTCTTTCTTCACCCTCCCATCTCTCTCTCTCCTTCTCTTCCCCTCTATCTCTCTAATATTGACAACACCCCTCATATGATCACTCAACCTCTCCCCATCGCTCTCTGTCTCTCACCTTCTTACACACACTCTCTCTTTTCCCAACTCTCCTCTCTCTCCATCTCTCTCTCTTCAATAATGACACCCCCCATATATCACTCTACTTATCTTCCACTCTCGAATCTCCAAACATTCGGTTAAACGTGATTAACTGGTATCGTACCCCTATGACAGATAATATTCCCTATTCTCTGCATTCTCTGCTTGCTGTAATGCTCTTTTTTTTTCAAGCCACATTTCACGTCAACCAACTTTCATCAAGACGTTATTTAAAGCGTCATTGTAGAAATGACATTCGGAAATATTAGGGGAATCCCTGTCATAACATTTTTTTCTATTTGTTTCCCATCAGGCATTTTTTGTTTTAATCACAAGTAATATAATACAGACACACAAAGAGAGACACCTATAGTGACAGCCGCTCTATCATGCTAGGACTGGTGTCAGTATACTGTGACTATACGAGGATGTCAATCAATCAATCAATATGAGGCTTATATCGCGCGTATTCCGTGGGTACAGCTCTAAGCGCAGGGATTTATTTATTTTAATTTTATTTTATGCAATTTATATCGCGCACATATTCAAGGCGCAGGGATTTATTTATGCCGTGTGAGATGGAATTTATTTTACACAATACATCACGCATTCACATCGGCCAGCAGATCGCAGCCATTTCGGCGCATATCCTACTTTTCACGGCCTATTATTCCAAGTCACACGGGTATTTTGGTGGAAATTTTTATCTATGCCTATTCAATTTTGCCAGGACAGACCCTTTTGTCAATCGTGGGATCTTTAACGTGCACACCCCAGTGTAGTGTACACGAAGGGACCTCGGTTTTTCGTCTCATCCGAAAGACTAGCACTTGAACCCACCACCTAGGTTAGGAAAGGGGGGAGAAAATTGCTAACGCCCTGACCCAGGGTCGAACTCGCAACCTCTCGCTTCCGCAAGTGCGTTACCACTCGGCCACCCAGTCCGATGTAAGCCTCTGCGATTTCAATCTCAGTGTGGCAGTACATTAATCTGCTGACCATAAACAAGGAATGCGTCCAGCTGTCTCTCTAGCTCTCCAGTAGGTTTCTCAGCGGGATACCTGCTTGACGACGTTCTAATTGATGGCACGCGAACCGTGTAATGTATAGCCACTGCGCGAGTCGAACCGCTCTACGACTAGCTGCTCCTTTCCACGGCCCCCCACCCCCACCGCCAGCCCCACGCATCCCTCTCTCCCCCCTCCCTCTCTCCCCCCCTCCTCTCTCTCCCCCTCCTTCTTTCTCTCCCTTCCTCTCTCTTTAACCTTAATTGTCAATCCGTTTTTCATTGCTAAATTCATACGGATAAATAAAAGCTTGATGATTAGCAAGAATCACCTCTGATTTGTTATTTGCACTGTCACTGAAGACTAGACCGTCAGTGAAACTTAATACAGTTCGCCACCTGTTTACCTCTTTTTATATTTTAATCCAGACAGCATTATCCACCACCACCCATTATATAAACATTCTATTTTGTGTAGTCCCGATATCAATGTTGCAAACCTTTTGATGCAGCTTTTAATAATATAAGAGATTTGATTTATACGTATTCCCCGTTTCACTCAATGAATATATATATTCCCTAAAATATCCAGGTAATATACATATTTCCTGGAATTTGGATGCCATTTTTAGACGTATTCCCTGACTTATATTTAGCATTCAAAAGGAGACACTTTGATGGAGTGAAAAATCTCTCTCTCTCTCTCTCTCTCTCTCTCTCTCTCTCTCTCTCTCTCTCTCTCTCTCTCTCTCTCTCTCTCTCTCTCTCTCTCTCTCTCTCTTATGCTTACAAATATAACAACAATTGCATATCAATAAAATTTACAACACAAAATTACACTGTTTGCACCAATGAAGTGAGAAAAAATGACTTTTATATCAGCAAAATCAACAAGCCGTAATAACTCTAGTTGGCGGGATATATTTTGTTTGTTTGTTTGGTTGGTTGTTTGCTTAACGCCCAGCCGACCACGAAGGGCCATATCAGGGCGGTGCTGCTTTGACATTTAACGTGCGCCACACACAAGACAGAAGTCGCAGCACAGGCTTCATGTCTCACCCAGTCACATTATTCTGACACCGGACCAACCAGTCCTAGCACTAACCCCATAATGCCAGACGCCAGGCGGAGCAGCCACTAGATTGCCAATTTTAAAGTCTTAGGTATCCCTGCCGGGGTTCGAACCCACGACCTCCCGCTCACTGGGCGGACGCCTTACCACTAGGCCACCGTGTTGCGGTTTGGCGGGATATAGTGATCCTACATCGTTCGAAAAAAAACCAATACAGCTACCCTTTCAAACCATGTTTTTTTGCTTATTTGCTATTGTATTTGGTTGTAATATGTTATATAGAATTGTGCATGTGGAGGGATATTATATTTTTTACATATGGAAAAAGTGAAAGCTAATTTAAAATTTATGGACAGATTAATTGATGAAAATGGCTCTCAATAACGACGCAAAAAGGAATTTTACAGGAGCAAGTGAGATTTTACAATAACGTGTTTGATAAAAATGGGAATTTTGTTGAGGAGGATGCTGAAAGTAAAGTTCTTAATTCAAATATTCCTCAGTTAAATGACGAACGAAAATCATTGATGATTTCTCCAATATATCTCGCTTAAAATTAAATAAAAGTAAAACGGAAGCAATGTGGTTGGGATCGCGTATAAACTGTCAAGAGAAATATTGCGATATTAAATGGAATACCCAGGTTAAAATCATGGGAATTAGTCAGTTTTAACAAGAAGAGCAAACGCTCGATCGAGTCACTTTCGCAGTTCTGAATATTATATGAGGCATCAGATGGACAGGAAGAAATTGCTATTCACAACACAATGAGTCACGTTCACATAAAATTTGAGCCCGGTCACTTTTATAGTTTCCGAGAAAAGCCCAACGTTAAGTTGTGTGTTGCCGAACAGAAAAGGCTAGTTATCTCCCTTGTTTTACTGATAACGTTCGTAAAAGGCTACAGATGTAAATACTTTGATGTAAAGAATAATCCTACAAAGTTTCAATCACATCCGATGAACTTTGTCAAAGATATAAAATGTCTAATTTTTCCTTTGACGCTGACCTGTGACCTTGAAAAAGGTCAAAGGTCAACGAAACCATCGTTAAAGTGTAGAGGTCATTGGAGGTCACGACTAAACAAAATATGAGCCCGATCGCTTTGATAGTTTCCGAGAAAAGTCCAACGTTAAGGTGGTGTCTACGGACGGCCGGCCGGACGGCCGGCCGGCCGGACAGACTAACACTGACCGATTACATAGAGTCACTTTTTCTCAAGTGACTCAAAAAGGACATCCCGGCCTCTGAAATTATGGAAAATTGGTCCAAAAGACTTGAAAAAGTTGAACAAATCATTTGCAGATAGTCAAGAAGAAATTTAAGTATAAGCGGCAAATTATGTATTATTAAGTCCTTCTTAGTTTCACAATTTGTTTACGTTATGCAGGCGCTTCTTGCCCCTGTTAAAGTTCTCGATAAGTTGAATACTATTTTGTTCAGGTTTCTCTGGAAAAGGAAGTATTCAAATACAAAAGCCGAAATGTATTGTGTAATGTGGTGGAAGAAGGTGGTATTAACATGATAAACGTCCACGATATGCAGACTTCTTTTTTACTCACATGGGCTGCAAAACTTCAACAACAAAAACATGAACCGTGGACAACGATTCCATTAAGTCTTTATCAGGTATTGGGAAGAAATTTACTTTGTTTTAAAGCCACAACACCACTAAAACTGTTCCAAGGTATTGAATGCATTCGATCAAACTTTTGGACAGAAGTTCTCTTAAAATGAATCCATAATAAAGCATTGATTTATGAGAGAGAAGATCGCTTTGGCGATCAATGTTTGTGGAACAATATAAAAGTGGTTTATAAAAATAAAAGCTTATATTTTAAAAAAATGGATAGAAGCGCACTTAGATACGGTGAAAGATATTTGGGTTAACGGAGATATGATTCCTTTTAACCAGCTGTGCACAAAGATAGGATACAGTCCCTCTAGATTTTTTTAGTACGGCGCAAAGACTGCTGTGCGAGCGCTTGCACTTCGCAAAAACACAGCCAGCCCGCGAGCAGGCGAACACAATAATGACCTTGACACACGGAACCCTGTGATCATTAACCCCTCCGCGAGAAAGTTTCGCATGCTGATTGTCCAGTCCAAAGCGAGCGAGCCTTGCGCTGTTACATTTTGGTTACATAAATATCAGGTTAAACTAGATCACAATTATTGGCTGTTAGCAAGCAAATGTACAAAAGAAGAAAGATTGCGATTGTTACAATGGAAAATATTACATAATATTTATCCCACGAATATATTATTAAAAAAAATGAAAATTAGAGAAACAAAATTATGTACATTTTGTAAACACATTGATTATGTTGAACACTTTTTTGGGCAATGTGAGAAGTTGACGAGCTTTTGGGAAAATGTTGTCCATTATATTCTCAGAACACGATGTCTTGTTTGGTTATCAACCTAGTAATATATGCCAAAATAATAAGGTACTTAATCACATTATTTTGATTGCAAAAATGTGTATTAGTAAATATAAGTATGGTGATAGATACGATTTGAATAGTATATTGGAAAATGAAATGTACATTGGAAGTATGTGAGTAATGTATAAGTCGAGATGAGGTGAAGTGATATATGACGTTTGTGAATATTATGAGGGGGGTGGGAGAGAGCGGATGGACGAGAATAAGGAAAAAAAAGAAAAGGAGAAAAAAAAAGTAACCATGTATGGCTCCTCAATTGCTTTTTGTATAAACAACCATGCAAACCACAAAAAAAGAGAAAAAAAAAGAAACAGGTTTTCTCCAATTTAAAAAAAAACAAAAACAAAAAAAACAAGTCGCTTAAGGCGAAATTACTACATTTAGTCAAGCTGTGGAACTCACAGAACGCACTGCATTTTTTTTACAGTGACCGTAGTCCGCCGCTCGCGCAAAACGCAGTGAAACTGACGAGACTGTTTAGCGCGGTGGTGGTTTCGCTGTGCTGCATAGCACGCTTTTCTGTACCTCTCTTCGTTTTATCTTTCTGAGCGTGTTTTTAATCCAAACTCTATATGATTTGGAATCAGGAACCGACAAGGAATAAGATGAAATTGTTTTTTAATCGATTTCGGAAATTTGATTTTGATCATAATTTTTAATTTTTAATTTTGAGAGCTTGTTTTTAATCCGAATATAACATATTTATATGTTTTTGGAATCAGAAAATAATGAAGAATAAGATGAATGTAAATTTCGATCGTTTTATAAAAATAAAATTAATTACAATTTTCAGATTTTTAATGACCAAAGTCATTAATTAATTTTTAAGCCACCAAGCTGAAATACAATACTGAAGTCCGGCCTTTGTCGAAGATTGCTTGGCCAAAATTTCAATCAATTCGATTGAAAAATGAGGATGTGACAGTGCCGTCTCAACTTTTACAAAGAGCCGGATATGACGTCATCAAAGACATTTATCGAAAAAAGAAAAAACACGTCCGGGGATATCATACCCAGGAACTCTCATGTAAAATTTCATAAAGATCGGTCCAGTAGTTTACTCTGAATCGCTCTACACACGCGCACGCACCGACAAAACTTGACTAAATGTAAAAAGAGAGAGAGAGAGAGAGAGAGAGAGAGAGAGAGAGAGAGAGAGAGAGAGAGAGAGAGAGAGAGAGAGAGAGAGAGAGAGCGAGAGAGAGAGAGATGATAATAATGATGATGGAACTTTATTTTTCAAGGATAGAGGTTTAAGGTGACGCCTTTTCTTACAACCGGTCCTTACTTCTAATACAAATGTCTAATAAATGATAAACAAGTAAAGCAACATGACAAATAAACAAAGTAAACGAACGAACCAGCAAACAATCGACAAGTAAGCAAACAAGCAAATAAACATAAACAACAAAATGACAAAGTAAGGAACATACAAATCAAAAGCAAAACATGCAACATATATACATGTAAAGTGATCGACGGTTAAAGTTCCATCCTCACCTATTCACACTTTACTGACACTATACACAACCATCAGTGTGTATAGGAAACAGGTACTTAACGCCTTCGTCCGTACGGGTTACACACTGTGTATAGCCAAACGGTACCTAATGTGGATTTCGTACGTACAGAAGTCACACAGATCCGTCTGCGTATGACCGGTACCTAAGGTGCTCCTCGTCCGTATGCGTGTGTGTGTGTGTGTGTTCTTTATGAACCGTTTTGTGTGTGTATGTGTGTGTGAGTGTGTGTGTGTGTATGTGTGTGTATGTTTGTGTGTGTGTGTGTGTGCGTGTGTGTGTGTGTTCTTGATGAACCGTTGTGTGTGAGTGTGTGTGTGTGTGTGTGTGTGTGTGTGTGTGTGTGTGTGTGTGTGTGTGTGTGTGTGTGTGTGTGTTTTCGTCGAACTGTTTCAAAAGACAGATATTATTATTTTTGTGTGCTTCATGTTCATTCGTTAGACCAATGTGGGTCACGAAAGGGCAAAAAGCAAGACATGCGCTAGAACTGTTTGTGAGCTAAAATCACGCACAATCGAACGTCGAGTTTAGCTTTTTGCGCAAGAATTCAAAATAATGAGTCAAATGAGTTTTATATCAGATTGAGGTACGTGTTCGAAACATGCGCATACAGAGTTGGGATTAAGGTACTTTACTTACCCCTACAGGCACGCGAAGCCTGCTATGTGAACAACTTCCCACTACTGGTAAACACCTCATCACTTTGACTGAAATCAAACACACACCCTGTACTTGCATCGATAGATAGGAAACCCGCCTAAAGGTACCTTTCCTCTCGTGCAAGCAATAATGTATAAATCACCACAATTATGCCAAGGCTTTTTTATGTGGGCTCAGAGCATATTTATTCGCTTGGTTTTTTATTAGAATGGATTTTGTTCTGCTGAAATAATTGTCTAACCGAAACATATGTTGTTTTGCAAAAATGATTCAGACAAAAAAGGTAAGGCCACAAAAAAAAGTCTGTTTACGGTAACATAGGCCCAAAAAATAGGGTCGGTAGGTCGGGATTTTTTTTCTTCTAAAAAACCCCATATTTTTAAGTTATTTTGCCCAAGTAACAAAGACTTTTTTTCCCCCCCAAATGCCAAAAAAAAGTCTAGAGACGCGCGAAAAAATAGGGTCGGTCGGGATACCGTAAACAGACTATTTTTTGTTGTTGGGCTAATACAAAAAAATCGTGCACTGCACAGGAAGCAGCAAGGCTGTTGATTTTTGGTTTACGAAACTGTTGATGGATGCTCACATTCCATGTATAAACCTGGAGAGACACTGTACGTGCTGGTTTGTACGAACTTTTGCACGGAAATGAAAACCTTATATCCTGACATTGAAACGCTTTGCAGGGGGGTATGCAATAAAGCTTGGTCATTAACCGGTTAATGACCAATGTTTGCCGACGCTGGGCATTCGTATTTACCACCTAGAGCGGGACGACAGCTGGACACATATAACTATCATTTCTTTGTCGAGTGGCGGTTGAAAGAGAAATACAGAGAGAGAGAGAGAGAGAGAGAGAGAGAGAGAGAGACAGGCAGACAGGCAGACAGACAGAGACAGAGAGACGGACAAATACGGAGAAAGACAGAGACAGACATGAGAGAGAGAGAGAGAGAGAGAGAGAGAGAGAGAGAGAGAGAGAGTACATGCGTGTGTATGTGTGTGTGTGTGTGTGAGTGTGTGTGTGTGTGTGTGTGTGTGTGTGTGTGTGTGCGTGTGTGTGTGTGCGTGTATGTGTGTGTATGTGTGTGTGTGTGCACGGTGTGTGTGTGTGTCACAGTGTGTGTGTGCAGTGTGTGTGTGTGTGTGTATGCGTGTGTGTGTGTGTGTGTGTGTGTGTGTGTACACGCGCGCACACGAGAGATACAGACATGAAGACAGAGTCTCTAATCATGTCACAAATGCCATCAGTCAACTGAGCTTGAATGAATAAATTGCATATTTGACTAATGAAAGAGTATCTCTGAAACACTCTCAAAAAGAAGAAGAAAACAATAAAGAAACACTCACCGTATGCCGAGCACAAAGAAAGAAAACGATGCAGTAAATTAACAACACAGTCAGGCGTGAAACTTATTTGTCATAACACGCATCTTCAAAGAACTGTCCACACTGAGTATTCAACCATGGATGCACAATATCCAGCTTAACTAACACGAAGTCGCGCTGCAAGCATCCCTGCACTCGGAAGATTGAACTGGGCCTTGGACATTTTCTTCGTATGAAGAATGCACATACTGTGCCAGTTATGATTATCTGTCAACAGTGACTGATCGGCAAAACACCAGCTAATAAAATTCCATCCAAGCCTGCCTGCTAGCGGGTTATAGGCTCGGTTTCCTAAAGGACTTGTCACACGATTCCACTGATTTTGCTGCATGCTGTTGGCTGTTGGCAGCGCATTGCATCTCGCAGTTACGGGCGAGCTACACGATTCCATTCTCTTACGGGCGAGTTACACGATTTCCATCTGTTGAATGGAACTGGCCCCACACAGCATAATCAGGGGTCGACACTAACTTATTTGGCCTGGGGCCACACTGGCCCCAGAGATGGAAATTGCTGGGGCGGAAAAAAAAAATCTGGGGCCCACTCTCAGTATTCACGTGCGGCAATGCATTGTCTGTTTTTCTTCATCGTACTGAAGCCATTTGACATTGAAATTACGACAGCGCTTTGCGCTTTTGGCTGCATCGGTCTCCTTTTTTCGTTTCTCTCCACCCTGTTCTTCATCTTCATTTCCATGTCTTTTTACACCAGGGAAGTGTCGCCACATTTTGCGTTTGGCATTTGAAGGCGATACTTATCTCTCACGCTAAAGAGCGCAATCTGGGAGTTATTTCCCTTACGACATTGTCCTTCGACGATTTGAATGTGTTTTTTTCTTGACTGCGGCATTGATCGTAACGCAAATTTCAGTGACGACTTTGACTGGCGATTTTTAGTGATTGGCTCTGCTGGCATTAGAATTTTCGGTTTGTCATTGTTGGAATTTATCCTGGGGCGGAGTGGGCCCCAAGCTTCGGCAATGTTTGGGGCGGAACACAAAACTCTGGGGCGTTCCGCCCCCCGCCCCCGCTAGTGTCGAACCCTGATAATTATCATTGGTTTACACATGATTCAGCTTTGCTATGGTCAGTTTTGCTTTTCGCAGCACGTCGCTTCATGCAGTAGATACGTTCACATTGCGTTTAAAAATAACTGTTGAGTTCAGACTTGACAAGCAAGCTCAGCTCAACGTAAAATGTGCCGGTCACAATGCAATTCAAGCTACATAACTTCGAATAATAGGATACCAGATGCGATCGCACAGAACTGTTTCGTGGAACGGTTGTATGCAGCTACAGTGATGTTCCTAGGACTGGAGGGCAACAGGACAAAATGTCCTGAATCAAAAAACTAATAGGACATCATGTCCTGACTACAAAAAAACAATAGGACATTCAGATCAAGCGAACCAATCATGGCACCTTACCTTTTTAGATGACTGAGAATATATGAATAAAGGTAAATAAAAACTGAACAGTTCTACATTTATTTTAATATTTTAAATGCAACAGTGTTCAGCAGGGTTACTTTCACACACACACAGACACATGCTTCAGAATGTCATAAGTGATCTTTCACACACACTGACACACACACACACACACACACTGACACACACACACACACACACACACACACACACACACACACACACACATGGATTTGCGAAAGTTGCTGCAACCAACGGTGAACGAGTTTGAGGCAACGCCATCCTCCTGACAGATGGTGCAGAACATCAGTTCTTTTTCTTTGCTGTAGCTGAGCCAAGGGAACATAGAAAACCAGCTCTGCACAAACTTTCTGGTCGCCCCTACTTTCGTTTCTTGCGTCTCTTCCTGCGTCTCTTCCTGAGGTTGTAGATCTATTGGCTCACCTTCTGAGGCTTCAGTCTCCGACGGGGCCGAAGGCCCTGCAACTTGAATGTCCGTGTCGTCCTTTTTTTTTCACAAAGCCACTCAAAAGTGTCTGCCCTTTTCCCACGCAAACCTTTTTCTTCGGCGGCATTTTTGCAGAAATGTGGCGGCGGAAGAAACGTGTCCCTGTCAAAAGTAGCGAGAGTTGTGGCTCTTGTAATATTGTTCGGTCGAGAGTTGCGTCCCTTGTGTTATTGTTCGACCAAGAGTGAAAATTCAAGTTCAAGTAGGACTCGATTCTAACTCGTTTTAACGGGGTTTGATACTTCAGTTTGTACAGATTCTTCTTGCAGTGACCGCTCTAGACGTAATACTATCGGACAATGACCGCTGACTTCGCGATCGGATCGGACATTTGACGGGACAGAGGTGTTTGCAATCGGTCATTTTACAACTTAAATCGGTCTATGACAGATGACCGACGCCTCGGAACATCACTGCAGCTAATTGCATACATTAAAAATACATCGTGTGACAAAAATAAGCCCTTACAGGTTTCGACTTCGAGTCTTTGTTGTTGTTGTTGTTGTTGTTGTTGTTGTTGTTGTTGTTGTTGTTGTTGTTGTTGTTGTTGTTGTTGTTGTTGTTGTTGTTGTTGTTGTTGTTGCGACCAGGATACGAGATTTGATTGCACGCAACTGTCTCTTGCAACTATTATGTACAGCTAGTCAGCTCAAATACACGCAGGAAAGTTGAATCGTATAAAATCCCCTTAAACTTGACGCAGTTTTGACTGAGCCTGTCACAGTTTCTTGCACATCCATTTTATTTTAGTTGACCTGACTGCATAAAATCCCGCTGTTGCTGCGTACTTTATGTCTGTATTTTTATGTTTATGGGTGTCAAAGGCCTGTATTTATGGGTGGAGAAGTGGCAGTTGGAGTGAGTAGGGGGGTGGGCGGGGGTGTTGGTGGGTAAGGGGAGGGGATGTGTCCGATTTAAAAAAAAATGGTTTTTGTTTTTGATTTAAAATAAATTTTGTTTGTACACAATGTCAAGTTGATTCAGCGGCTAGATTTCGTGCGGCAAAACGGGCTACGAAAGCAGCTTTTGATTGCTTGATTGTTTGTCCGTGTGTTTCCGTGTGCATCAATTATGGCTTCAGAAACTGTCAATAGTTATATATACGCACTGCTGACTTCAAAATTAGGTAAAGTAGTCGGGTATGTGAAATGTCAGAAAAATGTGTGGGTGTAGCTTAAAGTTTCAGAGTTCTATCTACAATTACAAATGTTTCGGTCGGTATTTTCTCTCTCTCTCTCTCTCTCTCTCTCTCTCTCTCTCTCTCTCTCTCTCTCTCTCTCTCTCTCTCTCTCTCTCTCTCTCTCTCTCTCTCTCTCTCTCTCTCTCTCTCTCTCTCTCAGTCTCAGTTTCTCTCTCTCTCATTCTTCATGGGGAAGAATTTACCCGATGCGGCTCCCCAGCATGTCGTAAGAGGCGACTAACGGATTCTGTTTCTCTTTTTACCCTTGTTGAGTTTTTCTTGTATAGAATATATCGTCAATTTTTGTAAAGATTTTAGTCAAGCAGTATGTAAGAAATGTTAAGTCCTTTGTACTGGAAACTTGCATTCTCCCAGTAAGGTAATATATTGTACTACGTACGTTGCAAGCCCCTGGAGCAAATTTTTGATTTGTGCTTTTGTGAACAAGAAACAATTGACAAGTGGCTCTATCCCCTCTCCCCCCTTTCCCCGTCGCGATATAACCTTCGTGGTTGAAAACGACGTAAAACACCAAATAAAGAAAAGAATCATACACACACACACACACTGACACACGCACCGGCGCACGCCGGCACGCACGCACATACACACACACACACGCACATATACACACATACACACACACACTCACACACATACACACGCCGCACACACACACACATCACACACACACACACACACACACACACACACACTGGGGGGGGGGGGGGGGGGCGGGGGGGGGGGGGGGTGCGACTGCGATCATGGCGTGAGACTGTGGCCGTAGTTTGTGTCAATTACTTGTCTAGTGACTGATCGAAACAGCATCCGGGCGGAAGACAGGTATTGACCCGCAGTCTCAGAGGAAAAGCATCTTGAACACGCGGCCAGTACCGTGTAACTGGTACTGGCCGCGTTACACGGTACTGAGTACCAGTTACACGCGGGTACTGGCCGCGTGTTCAAGATGAGAGGAAAAGAAGCTACTTCGGCAAAATAATTACTAAGTACTAGTGCCATTTACGAAAGAAAGAACTGCAGATTTAGCGAGAAAAGCCTCGGTTTGGCAGCGCCTTAGTGACAAAACAGTGTTCAGAACTTGTTGCCTTTTGCAGTTTTGGCCACTGAAGACCATGAAGACGTTCAATCTGAAATTCATCGACGTAAAAAGAACTTGAAACTAAGGACAGAAATGCGAAATCAGTTCCAGGTCCTGGCTCAAAGGAACCGCTACACAGTAATTCGTAAACACCCTTGTTCAAGACAGACGGACACACACACAAGCACACTCTCACACAAAGATGCATGCACAAGCTCGCACACACACACATTGACACACACACACGGCACTGACACACACACACACACTGGGGTATTACTGGGGTATTACTCAGTGACACACACCACACACATGCACAGATGGGTTTAGCCGTTGAAGACCTATATACTGCTTATTCTGGTCGCCTTTTACACTCGTCAATAAAGTACGAGCAGACAATTAAAGGGAAGTAACGCTTGCCGTCAACTTCAGTTCTCTCCCTCTACACGAGGGATCAAAGGTAAGTGGATGAGAATGTTTCACCAATTATTTGTTGATTAATGAGAGTTTATCTCCCAGGAAGCGACTGTGCAACATCCACAGGTAAACACGAAGCAGGTGGACAATTTCTGTATATTTCTTTCAAATTGAAGAGATAAAAACAGTCGTCAAACATTCCGGTTTCAGGGAAAGGCGTCTGCATACCGAATTCTTGATGAACAATGATTATCGATCCCCCGTGAGGTCAAAATACACTGTTTCTCGTCAACGATAAGGTAGTCGTTTATTTTGACGTTCGAATATGTGTTGATTTTGCTTCATCTTAAGAAACTTCAAATGTTGTATCTTTGGCATGCTTTACGAACAATGTTTGCAGTGCCACTACCATGGGCATGGCATGCAGCAGGTAAGCACCCCCAGGCTGACCAGTGCAGCGATAGTGAATTTGTACAAATTCCAGAAATAACTCTTGTCAGGGTTTCTTTTGGATGTGGAAGAGTAACGAACCTTCAAAACTAGTGATCGAGGCCCCCTGATTTTTACTTATGCATGCATGAGCAGCTCTCTTGAGATCTTCTTCTTCTTCTTAGTGAAAGGTAGCCAACATCAGCATGGTGATGAATCTGCTACGCTTGGGTGATGGTGGTTCCGGTCTATTGCTTGGTCAGGGGTGAAGTTCAGGGGGGGGGGGGGGGAGGTTGGGGGTACGGGGGGGGGGGGGGGGGGGGGATGATGGGTCAGTGGAGAGTTGCCAGCCTGGCCTGAAAGGATGCCAGGGATGGCGCTGTGGCAGTTTCTACAGGCAGGCGGTTCCACTCTGGAATGGTGCGCGGGAAGAATGTTTTCTGCCTGTAGGCTGTCCTAGAGTGGGGGATTTCGTAGGACAGAGCGTTGGTCTGTCTGGTCGTGCACTTGGGTGGGCTTGGCTTTGGTGCGTGGTTGCTCTTCACTGCGACAAGGTCGTGGTGGACTTTGTAGAAGGTTGTTAGTCTCGCTCGCCTCCGTCTGCTCTCAAGCGTAGGCCACTCAAGGTCTTCGAGCATGTTGTTGACGCTGGAGGTCTGGCGGAAGCGATGCGACACCCATCTGGCTGCTCTTCTTTGGACCTTTTCGAGAGAGGCACTGTCTTCAGCGGTGTGTGGGTCCCATACTGGGCTGGCATACTCTAGGATGGGTCGTACTAGTGCCTTGTATGCAGCCGCCTTGACCTTCTTGTTGCTGAGCTTGATGTTGCGTCTAGCAAAGCCAAGTGCTCTGTTCGCCTTGGTGGTGATGTTGGCGATGTGGGTGTTCCACTTCAGGTCTTTGGTCAGGGTGACGCCGAGGTACTTGGCCTGGGTCTCCTCCTGGAGTTTCTGGCCGTGGAGCTGGTACTCGTATGGTAGGGTGGTACGGCGTCGGGTCATGTGTACGGTGGTGCATTTGGCAGGATGGAATGCCATCTTCCACTTCTGTTCCCAGGACGCCAGTCTGTCGAGGTCTGTTTGGAGGTTTTCTTGGTCCGCTGCTGTCTTGACGTCAGCATGGCACGCTGTGTCGTCGGCGAAAAGTCGCGCAGTCGAGGTCAGGTCTGACGGGAGATCGTTTATGTACAGCAGAAATAGCGTCGGCCCGAGCACGGACCCTTGAGGAACGCCACTTTCCACTGGAGCTAGCTCTGAGATGGCCCCGTTGACGACGACGGACTGCTTCCTGTTGGTGAGGAAATCCTCGACCCAGGCGTTAACTTTCCCACCTATGACGTACTGACGGAGTTTATGCACGAGTAGACTGTGGCTGACCTTGTCAAACGCGCGGGAGAAATCCAGCACTAGAAGGTCCACCTGGTGCCCTTGCTCAAGCGCGAACGAGGCCTCGTCGACAAGCCCTAGCAGCTGGGTCTCGCATGATCTTCCCCGTCGGAAGCCGTGTTGTTCAGGACAGAGTATTTGGTGTTGTTCGCAGTAGGTGAGGATGGCGCTCACAATGATGTGCTCTAGGAGCTTGCAGGGGATAGATGTGAGGGAGATTGGTCGATAGTTCTCCGGCCTGTAACGCTCCCCTTTCTTGAACACTGATCTTGATCTATGTCAATTCCACATGTTTATGCTCTTTGTTAAATGTTATGCTTTGAATGTCGCGAAAACTTAATTAGCACATCAAGTCCTTGCAGCTCTCGCAACAAATCCATTCCACATGCTTAATTGCTAATATACTTCACAGGTAACTATAGAACTTTAATTGCGAGAGGTAATTGGAATATATAGAGAGGGTCTAGCTAGTAGTATTGTGATCGAGCTTCAAAAGAAAAGGGCGTAATGTTGAGCGGACACTGCATAACAGGCACATCAGCGGTGTGTGTTAATTGACTGTTTTAAAGCTAGGGCTAGGTACCTGGAAAAGTGCTACATGTAAAAGAATCTACTCTCATGTTCCCACCACTGATGCTTAATTCCCCTTTTCCTATCATCCCACCGGCCTCGTTCACTTTCCTCTTTCATTCTCCTCCTGCATTCTTTCTGTTTAAACAGGTCATTTAGTGTGTCACAGTATGACCTTGCAGAGTCTGTCACTAATTAAACTGTCAATGAATCATTCATCAGCTGGATTGCAAATAGTCTGGTTATGTTGAAAGCACATGAACTATCCCAGTACACATACTTAAGTGGTTGAAAGTAGAAAGCAGAACTAAAAAAAACTTTTGCATTGTCCATGTGAGAGAAGTAAGCTTTCATTTTGAAACATTTTGTTCCCACTATCATCAGGATATTGTAGAACTCTTTTCTTATCCATGCTTACCTGACAAAAGTGACTGTCTTCTTGAGAGAAATTTATTTTTATTTTTATTAGGCTTGAGAAAAAAAATGTTAAATTATATTACCTGTGTGTTTTAGCTGTGAGGAGAGGCCATGCACGCGAATGCTTTTAAAATTGAATTTTTGTTTTAATTCTGCCCCACCAGGCATGTTGGCTATTGCACAGGTACCCTTGCTGTGTAACGTGTACACCTCGGGTTTTGTGCTAAATCATAAATAATATGTCTTCAACGGAAACCCTCACTGATTAGTAAATATAAATTTGTCACTGTTGTCTTCTTTCATTTTTTGTTCTTCTTGTTTTTCTTCATATTTTTGTATGATATATGTTTCTGTATGGACACAAGATACTTGTCAAAGTTAATATTTTAATTTATCATTTTGCGTAATTTTTGTGCAGGGTCGGGCTTGTGTCTGATGAGCAGTCAGTTCAACATGGAGGGTCTAATGAAAAACTTCACCGACTCTTACAATGCCATTTTGGCAAAAGGAGGTGAGTGTCTATATTACTTGTGCATTCATTTTGATTTCAGTTCTGTGTTTGTGTGTGCATGTGAGTGTGTGTGTGTGTGTGTGTGTGTGTGTGTGTGTGTGTGTGTGTGAGTAGTAGGGAGAGGTATGCCTCACCCCTCGGCGCAGCGCGCAGCCGCGCAGCCGTATTTTGATAGAAGGTTATAGGTTAAGGTGCCTGTGTTTAAGTAGTGATAAGGAGATATTGCGCATAAACGGTTTATTGCGTTTTATATTTTGTCATGTGATTTCATGTGCCTGTACCTGTTGCTCGGTACTAATGACCACTCCAGCTGGGGTAATGACAGGATTACTATCCGCGCTTCGCGGAGCACTCTCTTTTATGACGCTAATAACTATCAGAGGTGTCAGGATAAGGCGATAAAAATGGTACCCCTACTCTTTGCGGAGCCCCCTCGCCGATAAAACCACCAGAGGTGGCCAGCAGTTAGAGAAGTTTAATAGGAGGTGGTTTGCCTACCCCGAGGGTTGATTAGGGTTTAATGCTTAGATTAGTGCTAGACAAATGGTGTGGGGTGGGTGGAGGAGTTAGCTCGACTGGTGAGGTGGGAGAGATGAGAGCTGATTTACAAAAATATAAAAAGCTTTAACAACTAGACTCAGATAGCTACCTGTTGGTTTTATGTAGGTGTTATAAACATCGCAAGTACATTTTACACCGAACACGAGTTGTTCTACAGTCAGTCATACATAATGTTAGGTTAGAGCCTGATCACGTCTGAGTATTGGTTGTCCACAGAGACACAAGACCTCACATGCTAGAACATGTTGGTTGGTCACAGGCTTGTGCGGGGAACCATTGGTTATACACTTGATAAAACTGCTCTCGCAGTTCAGGACGAACCACCTCTTCTAACGCTGAAGCGCTAAGCGCCATGTATAGAGAATCTGTATCCATTTCCAAAAGCTGGTGGTCGGCTCTGGACACAAACTTATCTAGAAAATCAAAATGAAACTCCAACATGCGTAGTTTAGCGTACTGGTAAACAAAGTAACCAATCTGAGAGGGGAGTGACCAGTTGATTTTTTTAACCATCTCTACTTCAGTGACAGAATCTGTTACTTCTGTTAGTTTTTGAAAACGACCATTGTTGATCAGTTTTGAGGCCTTATCAGACAAAACGTAATGAATATCACGATGGTTGGCCACGTTAGTTAAGGTTTTCCCGTAGACTGAGTTACCGAGCAGTTTGAAAGTTTCAGCTAAGATAGTTTTTGATGAGTCTTGGTCTCCTACTCGTCTTGCGTTTGAAACGCTGTCACCAAACTGACGGAAACAGGTTTTGGGTTGATACTCTACGATCAGCGTGATGTTTTAACAATCAACCCGTGTTGCACGTACCAAAACAAGAGGGGTGTAGCTAGCAGAATTTGTTCACCGTGGTAACTCCCTACAAGTGTACGGTGTGGCTGGGATAAAAGCTTGTGTTTTTTCAGCGTAGTCTTTCATAAAATCCCCGATCTGTTCTCAGCTGACAGACTCATTTTTGAAAATAGGCTACATTTCACTGAAATGTTCTTTTAGATGATCAGGTACATAAATATCACACTATATCAACCCGATTGAATCCATAACCCACTCCAACCATCCCCGAGCTAGCTGACCGTAGGGATCTGTTTTTTTCCGCTTTAAAAGCGTTTTCTTTTCTACGAATGACAGGGTGCTCTGTGGGCATGTCTTGCATGAGTGCAGCTAAATACAGCGCATCAAATCCCTGAACAGCCTGTACCGGTTTGTCCTGATTACCACGAATGTGTGTTTTGTCTTTTTCGTGGTATCTGTGAAAGACAATAGACGGACCCTCGACAATGTTCTTTCGCAAAAGTGCTTGAACGTCTTTTTGTTTTTCGTTAAAAAGTGAAAAGTAGGTATCTGAAGACAACGTGTCAAACAGACACTTCAGTGTCACACCGGGGGACAGAAATAATACCGTCTTTCAGCAAATCAACTCGCAGACTAGCGTACATACTAATCTGATGCTGCAAAGCAACCAGAAACGGTACTGTGTCTAGGTTGTTGTACCACACCAAAAAAAGCCTTCAAAGTCGTCATTTTGTTTTCAGTCCACACACGCTGACAAAAAGCGTACTCTATATCAGAAATATTTGAGTTTTTGAGCTTACTAAAAAAAGCTGCATGGGGTGGGAGTTCTCTTTCGTCTAGTGTACTTAGACTAGTGACGTATTCATAGCAGAAAAAAACCCTTTTCCTCTTCGACACCGAACGCCTAGAGGTACTTGGAATAACTAAAACCTGGCGCAAGAAAATTGTTGATGTCGAGAAACCGAAGTTTGTCTGTACAAAGACACATATATTGATTGTTACGTTTAACAACAAACTTGAAAGGAGGTCTTTTAGGGGTCTTCTTTTTTCCCTCTGTTCGATAGGAAAGTCAGACAAAGGCGTGACATAAAAACTGGAAGACATGATGTTGTGAACAAAATACCGAGAGTTTGAGCGTTCGAGTCTAACTTGTTCTAGAATGTCATGGTCACTGATTTCACCGAGAAAAGAAAGAAAGTCCTGCTTTGACAACTCAGGCGTGGTCGTTGTAAGACAGAGTGGTTATTGACTGAGGCATGAAAGAAAGACAAGTCACCCGACTCTTTGTTTTTGAGAAGAAAGGAGTGAGAAAAATTGATTTTGAAGCGTTTGTTTTGCTCATGGAACAGATCAAGAAGCGACTCGTACCAATCAGGGAAATCAGAACAAGGGTTCCTCTTAAAAGAGAAAATGTGGCGCTTTTTTACACACACTAATCGTGTAAGATATATAGAAGAATTACAACACCTGGTACACGCGTATAACCATTCGTTTCACAGAAGTATAAAACCAACACCTGTTAAAGTTTGCCTCGCTAACAAAGAAACAGTTTGGTAAGTTTTGTACGGACAACCCCCAAAGAAAAACACCCAAAGGTAGGCTACAGGTTGATGATCGTGTGAGACTAAGTAAAACACGGCGACTCTTTAAAAAAGGTTATTTACCTGCGTGAACAGAAGAATTATTTACAGTTAGCAATGTGTTGAAAACAACTCCAGTGACCTATAAGCTGAAAGACGCTCACGCAGAAGAACTACAAGGTAGTTTGTTTTTTTACAAAGAAGAACTACAAAAAGTAGGAGAGAAAGAAATGTATCGTATTGACAAAGTACTAAAAGAACGACTTGGTAAGGGAGGAAAAAAAGAGTATTTAGTGCATTGGTTTGGGTACCCAACGTCATTTTCTTTCTTTCTTTATTTGGTGTTTAACGTCGTTTTCAAACGTTCAAGGTTATATCGCGACAGGGAATGGGGGGGGAAATGGGATAGAGCCACTTAATTGTTAATTGTTTCTTGTTTACAAAACCCAACGTCATTTGACACATGGATCTCAGCTGATAGTCTTAGACAGTATTCAGAGTAGTTATGGCTGAGGACGCCTTGTCTGCTGAAGATACAACTGTTGCTACTAACGTATTAGAAGAGACAACTACTGATACCAAGAGATTCTCTTGCTTGTGGTGTGTTTTTGGTTATCGCGCCCCTCGTAGTGAGATTGTATTTTTGTAAAACTTTTTTTTTGTTTTTTTGTTTTTTTTGTTTTTTTTGTTTTGTTGATCAGATTTTTCTAATTTATATTGTAGTAGGTGTGTCTCTGTTTAATTTGACAAACTGGTGGGAATGTCCGGTCCACTGTTTGAACAAGGTTTTTGTGGGTTTTTGCAAAGAATGAGGCAAGGGTCCTTTGTGCAAAGCAAGACAGCGAAAGAGACACAGACCGTCAGTATAAGGAAAATGATGATGCTCGTCTTTTTGTAACTTGTGCAAGAACTGTGTGTTTGTGATGTAGTTAGGTAGACTACCACAGACTCATCCGATAGGAAAGTCAGACAAAGGCGTGACATAGAAACTGGAAGACATGATGGTGTGAACAGAATACCGAGAGTTTGGGCGTTCGAGTCTAACTTGTTCTAGAATGTCATGGTCACTGATTTCACCGAGAAAAGAAAGAAAGTCCTGGTTTGAGTTGATCAGGCGTGGTCGTTGAAAAACAGAGTGGTTATTGACTGATACATGAAAGAAAGACAAGTCACTAACAAAGAAACAGTTTGGTAAGTTTTGTACGGACAACCCCCAAAGAAAAACACCCAAAGGTAGGCTACAGGTTGATGATCGTGTGAGACTAAGTAAAACACGGCGACTCTTTAAAAAAGGTTATTTACCTGCGTGAACAGAAGAATTATTTACAGTTAGCAGTGTGTTGAAAACAACTCCAGTGACCGATAAGCTGAAAGACGCTAACGCAGAAGAACTACAAGGTAGTTTTTTTTACAAAGAAGAACTACAAAACGTAGGAGAGAAAGAAATGTATCGTATTGACAAAGTTTTAATGTGATGAGCCACGGATTAACCCTGCTTACCTAACGGTGGTTACACACGCCTCTTTGTTTGTCAGAAAAGCAAAACTAAATCCAGCTGTAAGTCTTGTTCACGCAAAAGCCCTGGAGAGGTCCACAGCCAAATACCCTCTAAAAAGAGTAGTTATGAAATCTTACGGGATCCCGCGTGGAAACCATAGTGCTGTTTTAGACAATTTGTTTCTCAGGCAGCCACCAACACGCGTTGTAGTAGGACTAGTAGAGAGCGCTGCGTTTAACGGTAGCTACACAAAAAAAAACATTCAACTTTTAAAACCCACAACTTGAATTTTCTCTGCCTCTATGTTGATGGAAAACAAGCCCCTGCAAAACCACTAACACCAGACTTTTGAAAACAGACAGTATGTGGGAAGTTTCTTTAGTTTGACCGCAGGAACAGGAGTGGGTGTTGGTGACGCCGGTAACAGAATTGTCTATGAATACTACTGTGGGAGTTTGCGTCTGGAACTAAAAGTTTAGTGCACCCCTGGTAGAGCCTGTTCACGTTATTGTGTATGCAGAAATGGCCTCGTTGCTAGAAAATGATCGGAGTAGGCAGGTTATCACTGATTTTACATCATGAATGGACTAGAGATCTCTCGCCTACTGTTAAGACACCCCGTGGTAAGACGGCCGTTTATGGGTGTTTACACCAGAGACCAACTTCCTTCTGAGATAAATTTACTTCACCCCTCGTCTTACGTCATAAACACAGACCCAGCACATAAGGTTGGGTCTCATTGGGTTGGTGTGTATTATGATGGTCAGGGGAATATTGAATATTTTGATAGTTTTGGTTTTAAACCGAATCACAAAGACATTGAAGGTGTTTGTTTTTTATGCGTCATTGGTTTGTGTTCTAAAACCAACGAACAGGTATTACAGGGGATGTTAAGTTCTACTTGTGGTTTGTTTGCAATGTATTTCATCATCAAAAAGAGTCAAGGTACAAGGCTCCGTGACATAATTTCTATTTTTTAACCCCCAAAACCCTGTTGTAAATGACCGTAAGCTCATAGCACTTTTTTCAAAGATGCGTTAACGCAACAAGTCTAAAGCTGTTGTTGTAAAAAATAGTAACTGATGTCATAGTGTAAGGAGGTTATATATAAAGATGGTGTTGGCTAATTTTTTTTTTTACTAAATTCCCTGATCGAGCCACAAGACAACACCGCCTACTCTACACTACAGTCTACAAAGACAGTCTCCTAGAGGTAAAAGTTGTTTAACACTTTTGTTGTTGTTGTTGCTGAGAACGACAAAAGAGATGTTTGACGAGAAAGAGCCTCTGTTTAGCTCACCGCTACCCGAACCTGATATGTTTCCTTGGTTTTCACCAAGGAAACAGAAAGAACAGATGCGTGCGACCAAGTCAAAGAGGGGTGGTCTTGGCCAGTAAAGAATTTACTCGCCTGATCAAAGTCCGAGAAAGACTGTTGAAGCGACTTAAAACACAAACAGAAGTTGTAGCTATAGAAGTTAAAAAAAACCACCAGACGTGTCAGAAGAGTCCAGAACAAAAAGAAGAAACACCAGCAGACGAACTACCTCACACACCTGTCAAATACTCGGAGAGCAGCAATCTGTTTGAAAACTGCTACCAGGAACCGGCTGGTGTGTCTACCTTCAACGACCTCGGTTACTATAACCCAACATTGTTAAATACGAAAGTCGCCCCACGTCAAGTTATGGGAGCGCCCCTTAAAAAGAGAAAATGTGTCGCTTTTTTACACACACTAATCGTGTAAGATATGTAGAAGAATTACAACACCTGGTACACGCGTATAACCATTCGTTTCACAGAAGTATAAAACAGCACCTGTTAAAGTTTGCCTCGCTAATAAAGAAACAGTTTGGTAAGTTTTGTACGGACAACCCCAAAAGAAAACACTCAAAGGTAGGCTACAGGTTGGTGATCGTGTGAGACTAAGTAAAACACGGTGACTCTTTAAAAAAGGTTATTTACCTGCGTGGTCAGAAGAATTATTTACAGTTAGCAGTGAGTTGAAAACAACTCCAGTGACCGATAAGCTGAAAGACGCTCACGCAGAAGAACTACAAGGTAGTTTGTTTTTTTTACAAAGAAGAACTACAAAAAGTAGGAGAGAAAGAAATGTATTGTATTGACAAAGTTTTAATGTGATGACCCACGGATTAACCCTGCTTACCTAACGGTGGTTACACACGCCTCTTTGTTTGTCAGAAAAGCAAAACTAAATCCGGCTGTAAGTCTTGTTCACGCAAAAGCCCTGGAGAGCAATCAAGTTATGGGAGCGCCCCTTAAAAAGAGAAAATGTGTCGCTTTTTTACACACACTAATCGTGTAAGATATGTAGAAGAATTACAACACCTGGTACACGCGTATAACCATTCGTTTCACAGAAGTATAAAACAGCACCTGTTAAAGTTTGCCTCGCTAATAAAGAAACAGTTTGGTAAGTTTTGTACGGACAACCCCAAAAGAAAACACCCAAAGGTAGGCTACAGGTTGGTGATCGTGTGAGACTAAGTAAAACACGGTGACTCTTTAAAAAAGGTTATTTACCTGCGTGGTCAGAAGAATTATTTACAGTTAGCAGTGAGTTGAAAACAACTCCAGTGACCGATAAGCTGAAAGACGCTCACGCAGAAGAACTACAAGGTAGTTTGTTTTTTTTACAAAGAAGAACTACAAAAAGTAGGAGAGAAAGAAATGTATTGTATTGACAAAGTTTTAATGTGATGAGCCACGGACTAAACCCTGCTTACCTAACGGTGATTACACACACCTCTTTGTTTGTCAGAAAATCAAAACTAAATCCAGCTGTAAGTCTTGCTCACACAAAAACCCTAGAGAGCTCCACAGCCAAATACCCTCTAAAAAGAGTAGTTATGAAATCTTACGGGATCCCGCGTGGAAACCTTAGTGCTGTTTTAGACAACTTGTTTCTCAGGTAGCTACCAAGACGCGTTGTAGTAGGACTGGGAGAAAGCGCTGCGTTTAACGGTAGCTACACCAAAAAGCCATTCAACTTTTAAAACCCACAACTTGAATTTTCTCTGCCTCTATGTTGATGGAAAACAAGTCCCTGCAAAACCACTAACACCAGACTTTGAAAACAGACAGTATGTGGGAAGCTTCTTTAGTTTGACCACAGGAACAGGGGTGGGTGTTGGTGACGTCGGTAACATAATTGTCTATGAAGACTACCCCGGAGGCTATACACTGTATGTATTTGACCTGTCACCGTCAATGTTGGGTGGAGATCAGATTGAGCTGATGCGCTGTGGGAGTTTGCGTCTGGAACTAAAGTTTAGTGCACCCCTGACAGAGCCTGTTCACGTTATTGTGTATGCAGAAATGGACTCGTTGCTAGAAATTGATCGGAGTAGGCAGGTTATCACTGATTTTACATCATGAATGGTCTAGAGATCTCTCGCCTACTGTTAAGACACCCCTTGGCAAGACGGCCGTTTATGGGTGTTTACACCAGAGACCAACTTCCTTCTGAGATAAATTTACTTCACCCCTCGTCTTACGTCATAAACACAGACCCAGCACATAAGGTTGGGTCTCATTGGGTTGGTGTGTATTATGATGGTCAGGGGAATATTGAATATTTTGATAGTTTTGGTTTTAAACCGAATCACAAAGACATTGAAGGTGTTTTTTTATTTGTTTTTTTATGCGTCATTGGTTTGTGTTCTAAAACCAACGAACAGGTATTACAGGGGATGTTAAGTTCTACTTGTGGTTTGTTTGCAATGTATTTCATCATCAAAAAGAGTCAAGGTACAAGACTCCGTGACATCATTTCTATTTTTAACCCCCAAAACCCTGGTGTAAATGACCGTAAGCTCATAGCACTTTTTTCAAAGATGCGTTAACGCAACAAGTCTAAAGCTGTTGTTGTAAAAAATAGTAACTGATGTCATAGTGTAAGGAGGTTATGTATAAAGATGGTGTTGTCTAATTTTTTTTTTTACTAAATCCCCTGAGCGAGCCACAAGACAACACCACCTACTCTACACTACAGTCTACAAAGACAGTCTCCTAGAGGTAAAAGTTGTTTAACACTTTTGTTGTTGTTGTTGTTGAGAACGACAAAAGAGATGTTTGACGAGGAAGAGCCTCTGTTTAGCTCACCGCTACCCGAACCTGATATGTTTCCTTTGGGACGAACCATTTTCGCGAGTGTCAGAACGCGGTGAAAACTTGTGAAAATCCACATCAGACATTACACCACCCAAGGAAACAGAAAGAACAGACGCGTGCGACCAAGTCAAAGAGGGGTGGTCTTGGCCAGTAAAGAATTTACTCGCCTGATCAAAAGTCCCAGAAAGGCTGTTGAAGCGACTTAAAACACAAACAGAAGTTGTAGCTAGAGAAGTTAAAAAAAACCACCAGACGTGTCAGAAGAACCCAGAACAAAAAGAAGAAACACCAGCAGACGAACTACCTCACACACCTGTCAAATACTCGGAGAGCAGCAATCTGTTTGAAAACTGCTACCAGGAACCGGCTGGTATGTCTACCTTCAACGACCTCGGTTACTATAACCCAACATTGTTAAAATACGAAAGTCGCCCCACGTCAAGTTATTGGAGCGCACCTTAAAAGAGAAAATGTGGCGCTTTTTTACACACACTAATCGTGTAAGATATGTAGAAGAATTACAACACCTGGTACACGCGTATAACGCGTACACATTCGTTTCACAGAAGTATAAAACAGCACCTGTTAAAGTTTGCCTCGCTAACAAAGAAACAGTTTGGTAAGTTTTGTACGGACAACCCCAAAAGAAAACACCCAAAGGTAGGCTACAGGTTGGTGATCGTGTGAGACTAAGTAAAACACGGTGACTCTTTAAAAAAGGTTATTTGCCTGCGTGAACAGAAGAATTATTTACAGTTAGCAGTGTGTTGAAAACAATTCTAGTGACCTATAAGCTGAAAGACGCTCACGCAGAAGAACTACAAGGTAGTTTTTACAAAGAAGAACTACAAAAAGTAGGAGAGAAAAAAAATGTATCGTATTGACAAAGTACTAAAAGAACGACTTGGTAAGGGAGGAAAAAAAAGAGTCTTTAGTGCCTTGATTTGGGTATCCAACGTCATTTGACACATGGCTCTCAGCTGATAGCCTTAGACAGTATTCAGAGTAGTTATGTGTGAGGCTGTCTTGTCTGCTGAAGCTACGACTGTTGATACTAACGTCTTAGAAGAGCCAACAACTGATACCAAGAGCTTCTGGGTGTGTGTGTGTGTGTGTGTGTGTGTGTGTGTGTGTGTGTGTGTGTGTGTGTGTGTGTGTGTGTGTGTGTGTGTGTGTGTGTTTGCACTTACATTTTTTTTCACCACACATATAACCCTACCTCTTACATAGCCTATCAACAACGAAGAAAAAAAAATAAATAAAAAATAAAACAGTCATTATAACAACAACAACACCAACACTAGTCAGTGGGTTAGTTACGAAGGTTCGCTGTTTTATCTAGATGCCGTACACTGCTGTCTAGTGCAATTAAATGGGTTTCTCTGCGGTTGGTGGAGCCCTCTCTCTTTTATGGCGCTAATAACTATCAGAGGTGTCAGGATAAGGCGATCAAAATGGTACCCCTACTCTTTGCGGAGCCCCCCTCGCCGATAAAACCACCAGAGGTGGCCAGCAGTTAGAGAAGTTTAATAGGAGGTGGTTTGCCTACCCCGAGGGTTGATTAGGGTTTAATGCTTAGATTAGTGCTAGACAAATGATGTGGGGTGGGTGGAGGAGTTAGCTCGACTGGTGAGGCGGGAGAGATGAGAGCTGATGTACAAAAATATAAAACAGCTTTAACAACTAGACTCAGATAGCTACCTGTTGGTTTTATGTAGGTGTTATAAACACCGCAGGTACATTTACAACAACAAATGGTGTTTAACGTCGTTTTCAACCACGAAGGTTATATCGCGACGAAGGTACATTTACACCGAACACGAATTGTACCACAGGCAGTCATACAGAATGTTAGGTTAGAGGCTGCTCACGCCTGAGTATTTCACCACGGCGACGCAAACCTTTTAAATTGCAAACTGACAAGGGAACAGAGTTTTTGAACGCCCCTTTTTAGCGTTTTAAAAAAAATACAATCTCACTACGAGGGGCGCGATGACATCATGTGTCTCTGTTTAATTTGACAAACTGGTGGGAATGTCCGGTCCACTGTTTGAACAAGGTTTTTGTGGGTTTTTGCAAAGAATGAGGCAAGGGTCCTTTGTGCAAAGCAAGACAGTGAAAGAGACACAGACCGTCAGTATAAGGAAAATGATGATGCTCGTCTTTTTGTAACTTGTGCAAGAACTGTGTGTTTGTGATGTAGTTAGGTAGACTACCACAGACTCATCCGATAGGAAAGTCAGACAAAGGCGTGACATAGAAACTGGAAGACATGATGGTGTGAACAGAATACCGAGAGTTTGGGCGTTCGAGTCTAACTTGTTCTAGAATGTCATGGTCACTGATTTCACCGAGAAAAGAAAGAAAGTCCTGGTTTGAGTTGATCAGGCGTGGTCGTTGAAAAACAGAGTGGTTATTGACTGAGGCATGAAAGAAAGACAAGTCACTCATGGAACAGATCAGGGGGAAATCAGAACAAGGGTTCCTCTTAAAAGAGAAAATGTGGCGCTTTTTTACACACACTAATCGTGTAAGATTTGTAGAAGAATTACAACACCTGGTACACGCGTATAACCATTCGTTTCATAGAAGTATAAAACCAACACCTGTTAAAGTTTGCCTCGCTAACAAAGAAACAGTTTGGTAAGTTTTGTACGGACAACCCCCAAAGAAAAACACCCAAAGGTAGGCTACAGGTTGGTGATCGTGTGAGACTAAGTAAAACACGGCGACTCTTTAAAAAAGGTTATTTACCTGCGTGAACAGAAGAATTATTTACAGTTAGCAGTGTGTTGAAAACAACTCCAGTGACCGATAAGCTGAAAGACGCTAACGCAGAAGAACTACAAGGTATTTTTTTTTTACAAAGAAGAACTACAAAACGTAGGAGAGAAAGAAATGTATCGTATTGACAAAGTTTTAATGTGATGAGCCACGGATTAACCCTGCTTACCTAACGGTGGTTACACACGCCTCTTTGTTTGTCAGAAAAGCAAAACTAAATCCAGCTGTAAGTCTTGTTCACGCAAAAGCCCTGGAGAGGTCCACAGCCAAATACCCTCTAAAAAGAGTAGTTATGAAATCTTACGGGATCCCGCGTGGAAACCATAGTGCTGTTTTAGACAATTTGTTTCTCAGGCAGCCACCAACACGCGTTGTAGTAGGACTAGTAGAGAGCGCTGCGTTTAACGGTAGCTACACAAAAAAAACATTCAACTTTTAAAACCCACAACTTGAATTTTCTCTGCCTCTATGTTGATGGAAAACAAGCCCCTGCAAAACCACTAACACCAGACTTTTGAAAACAGACAGTATGTGGGAAGTTTCTTTAGTTTGACCGCAGGAACAGGAGTGGGTGTTGGTGACGCCGGTAACAGAATTGTCTATGAATACTACTGTGGGAGTTTGCGTCTGGAACTAAAGTTTAGTGCACCCCTGGTAGAGCCTGTTCACGTTATTGTGTATGCACAAATGGACTCGTTGCTAGAAATTGATCGGAGTAGGCAGGTTATCACTGATTTTACATCATGAATGGACTAGAGATGTCTCGCCTACTGTTAAGACACCCCGTGGCAAGACGGTCGTTTATGGGTGTTTACGGCAGAGACCAACTTCCTTCTGAGATAAATTTACTTCACCCCTCGTCTTACGTCATAAACACAGACCCAGCACATAAGGTTGGGTCTCATTGGGTTGGTGTGTATTATGATGGTCAGGGGAATATTGAATATTTTGATAGTTTTGGTTTTAAACCGAATCACAAAGACATTGAAGGTGTTTGTTTTTTATGCGTCATTGGTTTGTGTTCTAAAACCAACGAACAGGTATTACAGGGGATGTTAAGTTCTACTTGTGGTTTGTTTGCAATGTATTTCATCATCAAAAAGAGTCAAGGTACAAGGCTCCGTGACATAATTTCTATTTTTTAACCCCCAAAACCCTGTTGTAAATGACCGTAAGTTCATAGCACTTTTTTAGAGATGCGTTAACGCAACAAGTCTAAAGCTGTTGTTGTAAAAAATAGTAACTGATGTCATAGTGTAAGGAGGTTATATATAAAGATGGTGTTGGCTAATTGTTTTACTAAATTCCCTGATCGAGCCACAAGACAACACCGCCTACTCTACACTACAGTCTACAAAGACAGTCTCCTAGAAGTAAAAGTTGTTTAACACTTTTGTTGTTGTTGCTGAGAACGACAGAAGAGATGGTTGACGAGGAAGAGTATCTGTTTAGCTCACTGCTACCCGAACCTGATATGTTTCCTTTGGGTCGCGAGTGTCAGAACGTGGCGAAAACTTGTGAAAATTCACATCAGACACTACATCACCCAAGGAAACAGAAAAAAAACAGACGCGTGCAACCAAGTCAAAGAGGGGTGGCCTTGGACAGTAAAGAATTTGCTCGCCTGGTCAAAGTCCGAGAAAGGCTGTTGAAGCGACTTAAAGCACAAACAGAAGTTGTAGCTAGAGAAGTTAAAAAACACCAGACGTGTCAGAAGAGTCCAGAACAAAAAGAAAAAACACCAGCAACCGAACTACCTCACACACCTGTCAAACACTCGGAGAGCAGCAATCTGGTTGAAAACCGCGACCCAGACCCGGCTGGTATGTCTACCTTCAACGCTCTCGGGTACTATAATCCAACAATGGATGTGAAATACAAAAGTCGCCCCACGTCAAGTTATGCGAGTCCCTAAGACAAACAACCAAACTAGTACCTGGTTATAAAAAACCCATCTAAAGTAGACAAGTGTAAAACAAACAAGGCGGTGTTGTATACCAAAAAACTATCATTGACAATCATTTTTGGATTTTGTTTATGTGTGTAAAATGTTGCATTTTTTATTTTTGAGCTTTTGTATTTAAAAGACTGAAGTCACTTTTATAATAAAATGGTCATAATGGAAAAGTTGATAACTATGTATCTGTATAACTCTTGAATGGTAGCGTGAGCAGTTTTATGTATTGTTTTGTTACTCTTTACGTCTGACTTTTTTACCTTCTTGTTTGGAAGTACTTGTGTAAACGTGTGGGTATGTGTGTGTGTGTGTGTGTGTGTGATCGGAGGTGTGTGTGATCGGAGGTGTGTGTGTGTGTGTGTGTGTGTGTGTTTGCACACATATAACCCTACCTCTTACATAGTCTATCAACAACAAAATAAAAAATTTAAAAACACCTATGTTATCTGGTGTACCTATCAAAACCTTGTACGTGCACCCGCTGTCGGCAATCAAACACCCATTACTGTCATTACTCCAGCCGCGATAAGCACCCATAAAAAGGCCGGGAATTGACCCTATGGGGGCAATGACTGCTGGGAAGCAGTAATCCTGTCATTACCCCAGCTGGAGTGGTCATTAGTACCGAGCAACAGGTACAGGCACATGAAATCACATGACAAAATATAAAACGCAATAAACCGTTTATGCGCAATATCTCCTTATCACTACTTAAACACAGGCACCTTAACCTATAACCTTCTATCAAAATACGGCTGCGCGGCTGCGCGCTGCGCCGAGGGGTGAGGCATACCTCTTCCTTACTACTTGTGTGTGTGTGTGTGTGTGTGTGTGTGTGTGACCCGTGTGTGCATGCGCGCGCGCATGTGTGTGTGTGTCACTGTGTGTGTGCGCAAGTGTTTGTCAGTCACATGTGTGGTTACATGTTTATGTTTGTAGTTATAAATATTCCTCAAAGTAATCAGTCTATAGATATAAACTTGGTTTAAATGTTTCAACAGCCTTCTTTCCTCTTGCTCCATTTTCAGATCCCAGAGTGGAGAACTGGTTGCTCATGAAATCGCCAGTTCCAAGCGCTATTATCGGCATTCTCTATCTGGTTGCCGTGACAGCTGGCCCAAGCATCATGCGGGACCGCAAGCCGTTGAACCTGAAATGGATTCTCATTCCTTATAACTTTGCTCTTGTGGCCTTATCTGCATACATGTTTTATGAGGTATTGTAATGCCTTTGATTTTGAAGAAAATATAGAGTGAGAAATGACCTGACTGAATCATTATTTTTCATGTTTTTGAGTGAATCTTTTTCTACCCCCCGCGCGTTAGGGGGAAGAATTTACCCGATGCTCCCCAGCATGTCGTAAGAGGCGACTAACGGATTCTGTTTCTCCTTTTACCCTTGTTAAGTGTTTCTTGTATAGAATATAGGTCCAATTCATTCTTCTTACTCGGCGTGACGTTATCAAATGGATCGGCTAGCTTTAGCCCTAAGGGGCACAACTCCGCTCATACTCTCTTCGCGCCGCCATATTGGATGCCGTCTTTGTTAGTTTTCTTCATTGCACTCTTGTTCTTTTTGCGTATTTCACTGTGTATGCAGACAGGGAAAGGCGCGAGCGCCGTAACCAACAGCGAAAACGGCCACACGACCACTCAGCGAACCGAAACAGAATCCCTAAGCTGCCTAAACGACAATAGTCAATCTATTGTCCCGAACCTACAACCCGGTCTGCCCTCGGGCGGACCACCCTCATCTTCCAAAAAGGGATGAATTGTCTCGTTGCTAAACCAAACAAACAACTATTACACCCTCCCTCCAATGAACCTGTACGCATAGTACACATACGGGGAATATAACCCGTTAATATACGACCACAGTACATTTAGTACAATACATCCTAGTACACACCATGGAGGAAAAATCCCACCATAAATCATACATAAATGATTATCTTTATTGTTTTTCTTCTTGTGAATAAACACAAGAAAGAAATGGGCTGAACAAACAAATACACGAATCACCGAGCCTTATATAAGCCTCAGTCACTGTGAGGACATTTGGGTAATAAACCACCAGTACGTGCAAGTACATCCTAAAAAGGGAAATGAATAATAGTCATCTATAAATGATTATTCTCAATTGAGAATCAAAATAATGAGGATATGGGTTTGAATAGTTGTCCCCTGACGAGGCTACCTTTCAGTTTCCCCAGAACACCTCTCTAAAACCACAAAGAAGCTATCCTAGCAATTTGAAACTGTAAATATTGCCGAAAAGTACTACAATTGGGAGAGGTACTTAGGGATCTCTGGGCTGCCTACTGCATTTGCCGGGTTTGGCAGACCCTTGATTTTTACCCCCTATGCCACACAACGTGTCATTTTCACTTTTGTCGAGTCGCCACCCAACGCTCAAGCACTGTCAGAGATCGTGCAAGGCATCCAACATGGCGGCGGATGACCAATTCCAGAGAGTTACGACCCGTGATTCTCATACCGCGCGCGCCGAGTAGAAATGCTGTTGATAACTTGAGTTTCTGCAATGGGCCTATAGTCAATTTTTGCAAAGATTTTAGTCAAGCAGTATGTAAGAAATGTTAAGTCCTTTGTACTGGAAACTTGCATTCTCCCAGTAAGGTAATATATTGTACTACGTTGCAAGCCCCTGGAGCAAATTTTTGATTAGTGCTTTTGTGAACAAGAAACAATTGACAAGTGGCTCTATCCCATCTCCCCCCTTTCCCCATCGCGATATAACCTTCGTTGTTGAAAACGACGTTTAACACCAAATAAAGAAAGAAAGGCGACTAACAGATTCTGTTTCTCCTTTTACCCTTGTTAAGTGTTTCTTGTATAGAATATAGTCAATTTTTGTAAAGAATTTAGTCAAGCAGTATGTAAGAAATGTTAAGTCCTTTGTACTGGAAACTTGCATTCTCCCAGTAAGGTAATATACATATTGTACTACGTTGCAAGCCCCTGGAGCAAATTTTTGATTAGTGCTTTTGTGAACAGGAAATAATTGACAAGTGGCTCTATCCCATCTCCCCCCTTTCCCCGTCGCGATATAATACCTTCGTGGTTGAAAACGACGTTAAACACCAAATAAAGAAAGAAAGAAAGAATCTTTTTCTGCTTGAAGCTGGTAAACTAATGTATACGTTTCTATGGGGAAGATGAATTGAGGGGGGAGATTAATGTACAAACCTGAATATATATGGATATATCTGCTAATCTGCAAAAAAATGAGACTCCAGACTTTCAGTGCAATCATAATGTATGTTATCATAAGTCATAAGTAAGGGAGTCTGAGGACTAATGACAAGATCTACGAAACAAAGGGGAGTATGTGCTGTAAATAAAGATACATGTACAAAACAATCATTGTAATGCAGCCTCTTAACACCTGACGGAATAAGAAACATTGAAATGAACAAACACAGATGAAAGCCATTTGTCCATTTCAAAGCTTCTTATTCTGTTTTTACTAAAACTGGCTTGATTGACTTTTGAAGCAACATTTTTGGTTGACATTTTTAATTGTGTTTTTTTTTCATGCCACTTTTGTTTTCAGTTTGTGGTGACATCAGTTCTGTCCAACTACAGCTACAGATGTCAGCCTGTGGACTACTCAAATTCTCCACTTGCTCTCAGGGTAACGTGTGTGTGTGTGTGTGTGTGAGAGCATGCAAGCCCCCAACTTATCGGCAAAATCGGGATCTTTGATGTGGTTGGTCTATCCTTGTGCTTGCATTTACACATAAAAGTGGTACTATTTCATCCACTTGAATCTGCGCTGAATGTTGACTGATCTGGGTAATATAGAAAAATCCCTGCCATACCATGCCCATAGCGACAAGCTGTCAATAATACAAAGCCATTGCGATTCCAACTGAGCTACAGACCAGCCTGTGCTTGTTTTTTGATTATACAGTCGAACCCACTTAAAACGAACACGCTAGTTACGAATTTTGACTTATAACGTATTAGTTTTAAGTTCCCAACTGAATACCTCTTTCTTCATGCTTAAAAAAAATGCTTAAAACGAATTCTTTGTAACGAATTTATGCTTATAACGAGCACTTTTTGGATTCCCAAGCATGCATAATGTCTGTAATTTACTCACGCTTATGACGAAATCTTTAAACTCGTCCCGAGATCGACATATCATGGGAATTTGAGAAGTTTGAATACATGTGTCAAAGTCTTCCCTTGACCCTTGCGTCGACTGCTTGAACCATTGCTCAACCGATCACTGAATAAAGTTAAACTGATTACACTGTACTCACAAAACAATTTCAAATTTAGAATCAAAGTGATTGATAGCTCAGACACTGAACATGAATGACTGACTGACGTTTATTTCCTTCGCGAATACCAAAAACGAAACATCAATGTTTTGAACGGAAGCCATTGCCAAAAAATATAGATGCCAGAGTGGTTTCCCTTGGACAAGGGAAACCACACTCTCAACGTTTGCGTTCGCCGGTTCGCGATAGTTTATCAGTCAGTCAGTGCTTTCGATTTGGATTTGAACATCATGTTGCAAAAAAAAAACAACACCTAAATTGGCCAAGGTTTGCTACCCGTCGCCAAGGTAAGTGATTCCGGACAAATGATAGGAACACCGCGAATGTGGACAGTGTCAGTGTGTGCGTGTGTGTGTGACCAAAAACGTAACAACTGGATGACACATCTGTGTGCTCACTCTCACTCAAACTCAACAATCATCACTCAACATGAGACACACATGAACATGTAACTGAATATGTCACTTTATTGTCTAAACGTGAAGCAGCATGAAAGTTGCGAAAGAAACAAATTGAAACACCATAAAATGTACAAGACTTTAAAAAAACAAAAACAAAATCAATCAATTTTCTTAATACGAATTTTGGTTAAGACGAACTTTTTTTCCGATCCCCAGTGATTCGTCTTAAGCGAGTTCGACTGTATAAGCCTTTCAGTAGCTAAGTACAGTAAGTACTTTTGTCATTCCAGATGGCTAACGTGTGCTGGTGGTTCTTCTTCTCCAAGGTGATAGAACTGATGGACACTGTAAGTTAATGTTTTGTTTTCTTAACTTTGAATTTAAAGTGAACATTGGATAGTCATTAGAACAGAGGATAAATTTGAGCAAGAACTATGCAAGACCAATTTCTAATGGCAATCGAAAATTGTCACGAGCATTGAATGGGACAAGTTACTTTCACCCTAAAACAAACCCGACCCACACATTTTGTTTGTTTTTTGTTTTGATGTGTTGATGTGAAATGTACCAGTATTGTTTGCAGTACGGTAACTGAACTTAACGTCAATGAACTGTTTGCAGTGACCATATGAGCAAGTACCAGTACTGCAGGTAACATTTAACAAGAATCCATACTCAAAGTAAACAACAGTCACTCGCAGAAAGCTAGGTTTATGGCGATGGCAGTCACAGAAGCACCATGGTTTATTTCAAATCACCAAAAACGTACTCTCTGTCATTTTGAGAGAGAGACTGGGGGGTCCTTTATTACGTCCTGACAGGAAAATTGTCCTTTTAGGGACATGAAATGATGATACGCTAAAAGGCTGGTAAAGGTGAGGACAAGGGGAGGATGACGGGTTGGGTAAGAGAGGTGATGATAAAAGTTGTTTTTAAGAAGTTTCAGGTTTTTTTTGCGACGCAATAAAAATTTTGTTTGTTTGGGTTTACACCCAGTGTCTCCAAAAGCGTTGGGGGTATGGGATTTTAAAAGAATACTTTTTTTTTCAAAGACATTTTTTATAAAAAGGGATAAAATTTCAGAGGCACTTTTTAAAACCAAAGGTTAACAAGTTGCGTAAAGCGAAATTACTACATTTAGTCAAGCTGTCGAACTCACGGGATGAAACTGAACTCACTGTATTTATTCACTAAGACAGTACAGCTTCGTCAATCCCAGCGTGAAGGAAATCGCTCACCTTCCACGTGCAAAACGTAGTGATATTGACACGCCAGATTAGCGCGGTAGCGTATTGTGCTAAGCAGGAAAGCGCGCTTTTCTGTATTCTTGTTAACTTTCTGAGCTTGTTTTGAATACAACCTATCATATCTATATGTTTTTGGAATCAGGAAATGATCACGAATAAGATGACATCATTTTTGGATCGATTTCTTACATTTTAATCGTAAGACTAATTATTCTATTTTCGTTAATTGTGATCACATTTTAAGAGTAAACATGACATATGTATATATTTTTAGATTCAGAATGTGATGAAGAATACGATGCAATCAATTTTAAATCTGTTTGCGAAAAATCGATTTTAATGACAACTTTAATGAGCAAACTCATTAATTAAATTTTAAGCCTCCAAGCTGAAATGCAATACCAAAGTCCGGGCTTCGTCGAAGATTACTTGACCAAAATTTCAACCAATTTGGTTGAAAAATGAGAGAGTGACAGTGCCGCCTCAACTTTCACGAAAAGCCGGATATGACGTCATCAAAGACATTTGTAAAAAAAATGAAAAAAAACGTCTGGGGATATCATACCCAGGAACTCTCATGTAAAATTTCATAAAGATCGGTCCAGTAGTTTACTCTGAATCGCTCTACACACACACACACACACACACACACACACACACACACACACACACACACCACCACCACCACCACCACGACCCCCGTCTCAATTCCCCCCTCTACGTTAAAACATTTAGTCAAAATTTGACTAAATGTAAAAAAGATGATTCAGATTTGTACAGAGAGAGCATAAAAGCAGATATATACAGCACGTAAGTCTTGTTATATTTACAGTTCTAAAAAGCTATGCCACAGTGATACACCAAAACACATTCACTCACACAGAGATATATACACACCCAGACACTCCAACTGTAACTGGACTTGTGATCGAAAGGTCGCTGGTTTGAATCCGGGCCGGGACGGACACGGGTCAACTTTATGTGCAGACCCAGAGACGGTATGCATCTCCCACCCCCGTGTCACCACAATGGCACGTTAAAGATCTTGGTCATTCTACCATAAGTGCAGATGGCTGATACCACCTAAACACGCATACATCAAAAAGCCGTGAGGGCGTAAAACTCGAATCGTATAAACCAATTCATGTCCAATATAGGCAATTAAGACCTGACGGACAATAAGCCCCTTAAAATTTACTTTTTAACTGTAACCCGGCCGTCAGCCAATGGGTTTTGCCCCTTTATCGGCGGTCGGCGTGAGTGCCTGGGCCAGGTATAAAAGTTAAAACCTCGGGAATACATCCGGGTGCATTTCCTGTAGCGTATCATCGATCTCGCTAAAAGTCACGTGATGCTTAGCCGGAAATCGGTACAATTTGATGTTTGTCGATCTTTTTTGGTATTTCATAGGAATTTGATTCTGTTCTGCAATTTTTTTGGGGGAAAAAGTTGAAATCGATAACTAAATAAAAGAAAACGCAGCTCAAAATAAATTACTCGCTATAACGACATACTGCAAAGCGTTCCATCATCTTTCACGTCCGTTAGACGCCACAGAGTTACTTCAAGCTTATGAGAGTGAAAGTGATTCAATGGACGACAGAGCAATGTGGTACCGCATCACGGTGGCCGAGTGGTAAGGCGTCCGCCCAGTGAGCGGGAGGTCGTGGGTTCGAACCCCGGCCGGGTCATACCTAAGACTTTAAAATTGGCAATCTAGTGGCTGCTCCGCCTGGCGTCTGGCATTATGGGGTTAGTGCTAGGACTGGTTGGTCCGGTGTCAGAATAATGTGACTGGGTGAGACATGAAGCCTGTGCTGCGACTTCTGTCTTGTGTGTGGCGCACGTTAAATGTCAAAGCAGCACCGCCCTGATATCACCCTTCGTGGTGGACTGGGCATTTAAGCAAACAAACAAAGAGCAATGTGGTGGAGAGATGTTTCTTTTACTAAATCCTTTCGGATTATCTGTCTTTCTTGCTAAAGCATGTTTGCTTGGCTGAATGTCGCACGCGAATTCAGGAATTCTAAAAGATTCTGCTGTCGAACTGCCATTTTGGAAGGGGAAGTAACGCTAAGGTAATTCAAATCGGTTTACGGCATTCACTCTTGGCGCAAGATTGAGCGGTATCATATACTTTTCTACAGGGAATCCACCCAGGTGTATTCCCTATATACAGAAAAAACGCCTACAGGAAATTCATCAACAGGGAATGCACCCACTTGTGGTCGACATAGACCCCTTCAGCGCCAGTGTCTGCCAAAAACTGTTGATAATTACCAAATCTGTATGGCTATTTCAGGAAATTTGTCAAAGATATTAAATCATAGCAACATCCCTGACTCAGTTATTGGATCAGTGATTACAGCACTGAGGATTCAGTACCTGCAATATGGGTATTATATATAAAGCTGTTCAATGTTGTATTTAGTTTAATAACATTTCAGTGATCACTTTGTTAAGTGAGATTTGAGTAGGAGGCTAGTGGCTGATCAGATACTAAGCAGACAATACCTGTGTGTGCAGATAATTTTTAATATGCCACAAGTTAGCACTTTATTAAGTGAGATTTGAGGTGACTGGCTGTTATTGGCTGATCAGATACTAAGCAGACAATGCCTGTGTCTGCAGATATTTTTTAATTTGCTGCAAGAAGTTAGCCCTGTGGTAAATGAGATTTGAGGTGACTGCATGACTCTATGTGGCGCTGTTCAGATACTAAGCAGAGAATGCTTGTGTTTGCAGATATGTTTAATAATTATGCTGCAAGAAGTTAGAATTGGTAAGTCAGAATTGAGGTGCCCTGCGGTTAGTGGCTGATAATAGATACTTAAAGCAGACACTGCCTGTGTTTACAGATATTTTTTGTATGCCGCAAGAAGTGGGATCAGATCACGTTCCTCCACGTCTACCACCACTGCTCCATGATCGTCAACTGGTGGCTGGGGGTCAAGTATATAGCAGGGGGACAATGTGAGTATCAGTGCTGCTTGGACAAAAACTGCATGATTCAAAGCTATTTTCAGTATACAGGGATGTGGTGTGGTGTTGGCAGTATGCTGGAACCCTCTTTTCCAGATCCCCCATTTTAAGACAATTTATTCATTTGGTTGGGGGGGGTCCACTGTAATTTAGTGAGTGTAATGGGACATGACGAAGGGGAGTCGTATAAAGCATTTGCTTTTCTTGTTCATTTGTAAATATTGGTGATTTATTCATGTAAAGGTAATGGGAGAGAGAGAGAGAGAGAGAGAGAGAGAGAGAGAGAGAGAGAGAGAGAGAGAGAGAGAGAGAGAGAGAGAGAGAGAGAGAGAGAGAGAGAGAGAGCTGATTGTTTATTCTAAAACAGCATCTGGCAATCTGTTGATTGTTATCTTCTATTTCAGCATTTTTTCCTGGCATGCTAAACTCCTTTGTGCATGTAATCATGTACACCTACTATGCACTGGCTGCTATAGGACCGCATCTCCAGCCCTATCTATGGTGGAAACGTTACCTCACTCGCCTTCAGTTGGTGGGTTTTAATCTTTCTCTTCTCTTTCTGTCGTTCTCTTGGTCTCCCTCTGTCTCTGTGTGTGTATGTGTGTGTGTGTGTGTGTGTGTTAGTGCGTGTTACTGCAAAATACTGTTGTACACATGTATGCAAAATCTGAGTCTATTTGACCCTCTTTCTCAGTGTTTCTGACTTTGTGCACAAACCAACCGTATGGGGTTTATGTGAAATTGTTATTATGTGTGTTTTTTTCTTCTGTTTTGAGTGGTTATGTGTTTCACAAACATGCAAACAGTTGCGCACATGCAACATCTGACAGCATGAAGAGTTTCATAGTGCAAGGGCCATCATTGGTGTAGGTTGATATCCCAGTTGCCTCCCTTACACCGAAAGTACATCACTGCCATGTGTCGATCGACATTTCATGGTCAAGGAATAACAGCTTCTGTTTTCTTCTGGATTTGTTTTGCACTGACAGTGCCAACAGGAAGGTTTAGTTTATAATATTGTCACTGTTATGTTCTGTTCAACAACAAAAAATCAAATAGGAACAGAATATACAATTTATCCCCCCTTTTTTATAACCCTCTTTCAAGACAGCCCCCGGTAAAGATTCAATTTGTTCTGGTTTTTGCCTCATCACATCTGTAAATCTACCTTGCAGTTTAAGACTCTTCCCCATATAAGATCTGATTTTCTCAAATTTGTTGAAGGTCATAAATTAGGGCCGTCCTACTGTACAGGTCTAGCTGTAAACCGCTGGGGCTGATTTATTTTGAACTGATCACGATTAATTACTTGTCATTCTTTTGCAGACCCAGTTTTTGGCTTTTCTGATTCACAGCGGTTACAATCTTACCGTTGACTGTGACTTCCCGAAGGGATACATTATTGCCGTCTTTGCCTACGCTGTGTCCCTTATCATCCTCTTCGGCAACTTCTATTATCGCACCTACACCCTGAAACAGCGAGAGAAGAGAAGTAAAAAGGAATAGTGTGATATCACATGTGCATTGTTGTTACAAGAACACGTCCAACGATCTTGTTGTGATCCTCCGTTGTTAGATATTTATTTATTTATTCATTTATCCAAGAGCTTATATGTTCAGTTTATATTTACGAACACACACACATGCACACAAGCACACACACACACAAGCGCGCACACAAACACACATTCACAGGTACATTAACGCACACATACATTCTCAAACTCATCTATCTATATATATATACGACTAGTGTCTGTCTGTCTGTCTGTCTGTCTGTTCGCGATGCACGGCCAAAGTTCTCGGTGGATCTTTTTCAAATTTGGACACCGTATTCAGCTACACCCCGGACACAACCTCATCGATGAGATATTTCAACACGTGCTCTCAGCGCGCAGCGCGCTGAACCGATTTTTGTTTTGTTTTGTTGTTGTTGTCGGGATCCTCTACCAGTAACTCTTCCTTATCTTCTCCAGTGTTTTCAGCCGCGATTATCTCCCTTTCTCCGTGTGGCGTCAATCCATATTCCCGTTACTACGTTACTATTTTTAGAAGGTCACTGCACGTTACTATTTTTAGAAGGTCTCCAGTGTTTTGCGCGTTTATCTCCTTTCCTTCGTGCGCCGGCGAAGTCGGCGTACACCCGGCAAAGCCGGGTCCCAGGCGCAGCCTGGTATTCGGCTCTACTTCTTCCCGGCGAAGCCGGTACCCGGCGAAGCGGGTAATCATCTAGTTCTTATATAAACATACATTGCATGCATGATCTGAACAAACACGAATACACACACCTGGACTTTTTTTCTACCTTCCTTGTGATTATTTGAAGCGTAAGACAGCTATAGGGTTGCATAATTTGGTGACAATTTAAATGCTATGGATGTATTCAGTAATTAAGGTCTTCATGCATTGCTTGTGCATTTAGAATGCAGGCTGAATCAAGCAGAAAATAGAATTGATAGAGAGAATGGACACTTTTGAAATGTGTGTGTGTGTGGGTCACAGTACATGCATGTAGAAGAAAGTGTGTGTGTGTGTGTGTGTGTGTGTGTGTGTGTGTGTGTGTGTGTGTGTGTGTGTGTGTGTGAGTGTGAGTGTGCAAGAAACAGCATTTTTTCATATGCCATCTTATATCAGCAACAAGCAGTTGTTTGCTCTGTGACAGGTTCCATATTTTGATCAACATGGAAGGGGAGGGGGTAGGGTTCGAGCAACTTGCAGTTAGGACAGAAAGAGGAAGAACACAGTACAGTGGACGCCGCTTAATAAAACCGCGGTTAATAGAGCCAGCCGCTTATAAAAGCCGATTTCAGACGGTCCGGATTTATCACTATATCTTATGTATTAGAAAAAGCCGGTTAATAAAACCAACCCGCCGCTTATTAAAGCCAGTTTTCTCATAGAAATCACGTAGTTTGTGACTAAAACTCACATTATCTTGTTCTGATGTGGAAGACGACCAACAAACAAACACTCATAAAATCGTTCTTCTCTGCCGAGTAATGATTCGTGACTGTGACAGTGAAATTATTGATGTACCGAAGTGATCAAAGTACTCGTACATGTACGTATAATTAAAACAAAAGTTCAACATCCTTCTGAAGTTTTGTTTAGATTAAAACAAGTGTAAATGACGAAAGAAAGTGACTGAGTGACGTAAACAAAAGAGAAGATTGTTTTTTCTTTCGAAAATGACGTATTCCTGGACCGCCGGTTAATAAATCCGCCGCTTATTAAAGCCATTTTTCGTCGGTCCAGAAGTGGCTTTATTAAGCGGCGACCACTGTATACTAACAAACGAGAGAACGGAGAGGGAGGCGAGAGAGAATACAGCAACATTTTTCCTTCAGCTCTAATTTTCCTCTCGGAGTCTTGGCTAAGCTCCCATCTCACTCTCCCTTAGAACAGATCAAAGCAAAATTCACTCCCGGTCACTTATGTGTTTGCTCCTCATACCATGTTGAAAAAAAGGTATGGACTAGTATACTGGTCAGGGCTCCCCATGGACGCCCCTTCTAGAGGGTCCTGGGAGGGACCCCCACTTTCAATTTGTAGAGGGTCCATGGACCCCCACTGCAAACTTGTAGAGGGTCCCTAGGGTCCAAAAGCCGAAAAGTCCCGATGTAATTTCGAAACATTGTGGTCACGCATAGTGTACTGTGTAAAATAGCGGACGGTTGCAGTCTGAAAAAGTATCTACGTTAGGCACGATAATGGAAATTTAGTGCGTCCCAGGACCAGCTCTTTTAAAGTTTAGTGCGTCGCTGGACCCCCTCCATAAATTTCTAGTACATGTTTTCGGCTTGTAGTGCGTATAGGACGCAGGGACACGCATTTTGGGGAGCCCTGCTAGTATACTTGTACTGCTCTGAATAATTCCCTTATTTGCTAAAGTAAAATCCAGGGTACTGACCTTAATTTTTGTGTTATAAACCATCATGTCGACCATCACATATCCTTTCAGGCTTTTGCATGTTGTTAGAGCATCGATTTCCTCCCACTATACCTACAAATCTTTGGTCTGCAAGGAGTAGGAAGTTTGGGGCAGGGGGAGGGGGGGGGGGGGGGGGGGGGGGGGGGGGTGGGGGGTATGTGAGGATAGGAATGTGTTTGTAAGGTGCTTTTCAGAACCAAGTCAGATGAAAATCGTTGCCTATGTGAACAGCGCGCTAACACTCCGACTAGTTTTAAGCAACATGCAATCTCAGTTGACTTGCACATTTGGGTTTGTCTAGTCGCATTTGTTGTTTTCTGGCTATAGACATGACCTTATCTGGAAGCGCAATAAATAATAGCAATCTGCTAAAAGTCGTTTGTAAATCAATGGAGTTTTCAAGTCGCTGTTAAATCGGAACTAAATTGGATCTTAATCGTGAGGACGGTTCCCATGGAAAACTTTTCGTCAACTTTGTCTCAACTACTATACCTAGCAACTTCCGACCAGTTAACATAAATATTTGTATACAAAGCATAATTACCTGAATTGACAACTAACGATGTGCCTTTGATGTATAAATGAATACATGCACCACACACGCATACATTGCTTGTTAGTCCTACAGGCAGTGAAAGGGTTAAAGTTGGTGGAAATTAAGTTGATTGAAAATCTGCCATGTGAACAGCACTTAACTGACACTCGAGTCAATCTGTGAAATAAATTCTGCAATAAGTCGGACTCGGCAAAGAGAGTGATTTTATGTAAGTTTTCAAGTGGAAGGATGCCCTTAATTGTCACATTGTAAAAGCCTGAAGAGATACGTGGCGGTGTGCACAATGGCTTATGACAAGAAGGACGGCACCTTTAAGCCAGTGAAGAGATATTACAATTGTACCCGTGTTAGATACAGCTGCATTATTGAAAATGTCAATGCATATGGTTTAGTTTTAGTGATATGATGTACGTTGTGTGTGATATGTACATGTATAATATAGTTACACTTTGTAGATGTGATTTTGTTTAGAGTGAGTTCCTCTTGCTACAGGTTAGTGATGTTTGTGTGATAATGTACATCTCTGTCCTTTATCCAAGTGTTTGCACTTTGTATTTTTGTATTTTGTAACAAGTCATATATACTCAGCATAGACTTTTCCTTTATAGGTTTACAATGCATTTTTGTGTGAAATCAAATTTAATTTAGAAAAAGCTATAACCTAAGCACAATATCTAATATATTTAATGTATAACACGGATTATGTGAAGTTTTCTCAATGTGCTTTACAAGAAACAGCCTAGTTCTATGACATGAGAAATCCTGTTGTCTGAATCATCATTCTCGCCTTATAGTAGATTATTGATGCTGTTTCGATCCAGTTACATAGGATTCGGCATACAGCTGTTCATTGTTTTGCATGCACACTCTCACGTAGTTTACTGTTGGCATCGAAGGCTCTGTTGGCAGACAGGGATAATATAATGTCAGTATTTTACAGGCATTCACGAAGTTTGTCAATTGCATAGAACAATCAACCGCTTAATTTGGGGTTAATGCTTTTATATGGGTGCGACAAAGAAGGGACTACATGTACTTTAAAGGCACAATTTGACAATGCTTCAAGCACTCATGCCTATGATATTTATATTGTAGTTTTATCGTATGATGTCCTTTGCCATATGATGTTATATTGACACTACTTTTTCAGTGCGCTGACTTACGACTTAATGTAATCTGCTAGTTTGAGTGAATGTAGCAGTGTGAGGCATGTGTTTTATATATGTAAAAGCAATACACAACTTGTCTCATTGAATTTTAAAATATTCACCAATAGTTCACCGATCATGAAAAATGCTACTTCAGCAAGCTTTTTCATGACCATGAACTGATTCGAATATATTTTTCATCCAAGGAGACGAGGGTTAATATTTATGTTCTATATTATTTTAATATTCTGTTAAAATAACCGACTGAGTGAAAATCCCAATGACATAAATCGTTTGCCTGTGTGATGGCCGGTGCATGGACTTGGTGATAATCTTTCGCGTTCTTAGTCCCACTTTGAATTATTCTGCTAAAATCTGGCTGACATGACATGATGCGTCTTTCTTTTGAAAGAAATTAAACTTTTGTTCTGTGACCTATTATAGACAGGGACATGATTGACAAAGATATTTAAATGTCTTTTTTGATGTTCTGACTTAGACAATATGCTGTGTATTAGTAGCAATCCCTTAATAATGATGGAAACAAAGAAACAATACTTAGAATAAGTTTTCCTGGTATGCTTGTGAGACTAGCTAGCTGTTTCATAGAAGGTCGATTTTGATTCATAAAACAACTGAACTCATGCATTTTTTGTTATACAATTTGCATGTGTTCAAGCGTGTAGGTGTTAGTCTAAATTAGTTTTGTATGTGTTGTTTGCACCAGAAATGCATTTGTGCTATCCTTTGGTTTAGCGTTTTGCACATTTCAATCGCAGAAGTAGTTTATGACAGTTTACCATTGTGCTATCGGGAACGTGTCTTAGATCACTCATAAGCAGCATATAGTTATCATTTTTGTTGTTGCCAGTGGTACATGATATATACACATGGGCCTATTTTACAGATGGAAAGAAGCAAGGTAATGGATTACATTAAAATATGTGCTTGCATTTAATTATGACAGATACTAAGCAGTTAAATTGCTCAAATGGTTGACTCAGACATACTGCTAGTGATTCTGCTGCTTATAACTTTACTTTTAAATTGAGTAAAGCGTATCAAAGAAAGGGGAAATCAGCTGCATCGAGTTTTGAAGAATTTTGCATAAAACAGATACAGCTCAGTGATCATGATGGTCACCAAATTCACTGCTGGGTTTAAGCATAGGGTATCATTGTTTCAACTTGAACGTGCTTTGATGCAAAAATTGCTTGTTGGGAACATTTGATCTTCATTTGTTTTACTTATACCGTATATGTTTTCTGTGATATATATTCTTTACAATCCTTGATTTTTGCAACTTAAAGATGCAAAGTTCTTTCTCGTGTTAACGTTACAATCTTTTTGAGCACATGCAATAATTGATACGTCGACGCTTGTACATGGGATAAGATAAGAGCACACTTTTACTTTGTGCACATACCCCCGTGGGTTAGGGGGAAGAATTTACCCGATGCTCCCCAGCATGTCGTAAGAGGCGACTAACGGATTCTGTTTCTCCTTTTACCCTTGTTAAGTGTTTCTTGTATAGAATATAGTCAATTTTTGTAAAGATTTTAGTCAAGCAGTATGTAAGAAATGTTAAGTCCTTTGTACTGGAAACTTGCATTCTCCCAGTAAGGTAATACATTGTACTACGTTGCAAGCCCCTGGAGCAAATTTTTGATTAGTGCTTTTGTGAACAAGAAACAATTGACAAGTGGCTCTATCCCATCTCCCCCCCTTTCCCCGTCGCGATATAACCTTCGTGGTTGAAAACGACGTTAAACACCAAATAAACAAACAAAGAATCTTTTTGAGCACATGCAATAATTGATACGTCGACGCTTGTACATGGGATAAGATAAGAGCACCCTTTTACTTTGTGCACATACGAAATATCAATAGCCTACCTGCTTTCTGTATTGAGCGGGAATTTTTTGTTGAATAATTATCCGTAATTATCACCAGCAAAAAATTCTCACTCTGCAGAAAAGCTGAACCAGGTTATTGAGTTTTGGTATGTATCCAAGTTGAAGGGCACTTGTATCTCATGTGGAATAGCCTGGACAGATCTGTGATATGGGGTACATTTGTTGGAATTATAAGGATTTAGGCACAGCAGTGGTACCTCAGGACAACCTTGGGAGTAGCATAAAGCGTCCCTCAACATTACATGTGGCCTGTCATGACGGGTATATTTTGGTGAAAATAATAGACAAATTAGGGACAACAGAATGACAGTCCCAAATTCATGGGAGGTGTCTTCTCATCCGAGTTACGACACATACTAATTTACACCTCAGGGAATCTGAACAAAGGCATGACAGTCATCCATAATCCAAGATCAGTTGTTGTATATTTCAGTTTAACTTTTATGTTTTTGATGCATAATTTTGTTATAATTTTTTTTTTGGAGTTGAAAACTGTGTTAAGATCAATCAATCAATCAATCAATGAGGCTTATATCGCGCATATTCCGTGGGTACAGTTCTAGGCGCTCTGCAGTGATGCCGTGTGAGATGAAATTTTATACGGCCAGTAGATTGCAGCCATGTCGGCGCATATTTACCTTTCACGGCCTTATTCCAAGTCACACGGGTATGGTAGACAAAGATATGATCTCAGGGTGTGAAAAATACAGAGAAGTTTCGCTATTTGTTTTTTTGTACAGACCGGTTCCCCCGCGTGTCGTAAGAGGCGACTAACGGATTCTGTTTCTCCTTTTACCCTTGTTAAGTGTTTCTTGTATAGAATATAGTCAATGTTTGTGAAGATTTTAGTCAAGCAGTATGTAAGAAATGTTAAGTCCTTTGTACTGGAAACTTGCATTCTCGCAGTAAGGTCATATATTGTACTACGTTGCAAGCCCCTGGAGCAATTTGTTGATTAGTGCTTTTGTGAACAAGAAACAATTAACAAGTGGCTCTATCCCATCCCCCCCTTTCCCCGTCGCGATATAACCTTGAACGGTTGGAAACGACGTTTAATAAACACCAAATAAAGAAAGAAAGTACAGACCGGTAAGTGAAAAGTCATTTGTAAATGGTGCAGGCATACAAACAGGAAACTAATACTCTGTTGTGTAAAGATAAGCTCATACAAAACTCAGACATTATTACACTTTTTGTTTTTGTTTGAAATGCCCTCACCCCAACCACTACCTCGATCCCTCCGACCATCTTCTGTTTTTAGAGTGCTCACAAACATTATTTGTATCAGTGACAAATAGTGCAGCAAGAAATGGCAATAAGTCAGTTAATTTTAAAAAGTTGGCACTGTACATAAGCGTATATTAATCGTTTGAAACAGGTACTTGTGTGATATATTGTTGTTTTGTTATTTTTCTAAAAGCTGGCACTGTACTTGAGTTTATACACGCTGTTCGAAACTTAAGTAATTGTGTATGTATGTTATTTAAGTTATTTCTTAAAGTTAACACTGTACTTGATCCCGCAGTGGGGCACTGCGGTTATGAAATTAAAGGCCCCTCCTGTTTTTGGAACCGCAGGAGCTTTCTAGTTTGCTGTTAGGTAGATTTTTGGTTCCTCTTTCCTGTCATGCTCTCTTTTTCTTCATGAATTCTTTTCTTTTTTCTGCCTTCTTGCTCATTCACCTGTATTTTTTCCAAAAATCTCTTCTCTTGCCGCTTGTCTCGCGATTCATGTATAGTTTAATCTGTTAGTGTTCTGATGTAAGTCCAGCAGTAGATAGGTTAAGCCTATTTTAACATACTGGAAACTGGTAATCTTCCAGTAGGTATTAATTTAGTTTTACTAAAGCCTGCTGGGACACAAGTAATGGGTTAGTGCATTTGTAAACAGGAATCGCTTGACAAGTGGCCCCCTTCATCCCCCCCTTCCTCGTCCTGATATGGCTCTGCGTAGTCGGCTGGACGTTAAGCAACAAATAAACAAACAAACACTGTACTTGAGTGTATACTAGCTGTTTGAAACCCCCCGCGGGTTAGGGGGAAGAATTTACCCGATGCTCCCCAGCATGTCGTAAGAGGCGACTAACGGATTCTGTTTCTCTTTTTACCCTTGTTAATTGTTTCTTGTATAGAATATAGTCAATTTTTGTAAAGATTTTAGTCAAGCAGTATGTAAGAAATGTTAAGTCCTTTGATTAATGCTTTTGTGAACAAGAAACAATTGACAAGTGGCTCTATCCCATCTCCCCCCTTTCCCCGTCGCGATATAACCTTCGTGGTTGAAAACGACGTTAAACACCAAATAAATAAAGAAAGAAAGATGTTAAGTCCTTTGTACTGGAAACTTGCATTCTCCCAGTAAGGTAATACATTGTACAGTAAAACCTGTCTCTAACGGACACCCTTGGGGAATGGTAATAGTGTCCCTATTAGACAGGTGTCCCTTCTTCACAGGTGGAGGGGCCGGGGCAATATTTTACAAAGAGCACGTAAAATGAACAAGACACTTTTTGTCAGTCCTGTAGTATGTATTTATTGGATTGAACATGAGACTCACTGAAAATGTGAGTAAACAAATGATACATGTAGCAAACAACAACAACAACAACATCCCCCCCCCCCCCCCCCCCCACCTACCCCGTTCCCTACACACACTGTGCATTCAAACTTACGCAAGTCGGACGTCACAAAGCTAAAAATAGCTGACTCTTCATCAGTCATTCAACGGGAAATTCCGCAGTGTGTCTCGACCAGCTCTTGTTTCATTCAGTTTTTCTAGTCTCAGCATAAATGCATGGACCAAAAATTTAGCTGTGTTAACTATTGTTTCCTTCGAACGATTGCTTACAAAGAGAGAGAGATCATCACGTCTTCTTTTTCCGATCTGATCCTCGCGATCTGCGTTTTACCACATCCCATCTCCTTCGCCACATCTCGGCATGATTGGCCGCTATCTAGTTTTTTCAAGGCAGCGACACGCTGCTCTAAAGTCAACGCTTTTCTTTTTCCTGCTGGAGATTCCATTTTCAAACACAGTAGTCTACTGTTGCTTTTGGTTGTGACTGTATCCACAATGCGGAAAAGCGAAAGTGAGCGAAGCGAAAGTGAGTGAGCGAAAGTGGGTCTCCATCTAAACAAGTCACTGATTGGTCAGAAAAGGGACAGGACAACCAATCAACAACCATTTGTGCTACGGCTACGGCTGCCGAGCACTGTCTGCATAACAGTCGAGTTTTCGAAGTTGCGTTTTTATGTACGTTGTGTCCGTTTGTGACAGTGTTTACACTTCCTACGGTCCGAAAAATCGTGTCCGCGTCCGTAAGTGGCAGGTGTCCGCCCGTTAAAGGTTAGTTATTGTTGAAATCGTGTTCGTGCCATGATAAACTGTCCGTATGTAGCAGGTGGCCGTTACAATAAGGGTCCGCTAGACTCAGGTTTTACTGTACTACGTTGCAAGCCCCTGGAGCAATTTTTTGATTAGTGCTTTTGTGAACAAGAAACAATTGACAAGTGGCTCTATCCCATCTCCCCCCTTTCCCCGTCGCGATATAACCTTCGTGGTTGAAAACGACGTTAAACACCAAATAAAGAAAGAAAAGAAAGCTGTTTGAAACAGGTATTTGTGTATGTAAGTTATTCACTATTTTCCAAAAGTTGGCACTGTTCTTGAGTTTATACTGTTCCAAACAGGTACACATTAGTGTGTGTATGTTATTCGTTACATGTTGTGAGAATTATGTAAATGTGCAAATAACAGCTTCTGATTATGTTGACTTGGTGTGTGTTTGTTGAAACCTGTGTCCATGTATTTGCCTTAAGAGCATAGATGTCAACGACAATGCAGTGAATGTGTAACATTACCTTAGGTTGTCACCTAACATTACCTTAGGTTGAGGTTGTTGATGGGCCATTCTGTTTGAATATAGAATATAGTCAATGTTTGTAAAGATTTTAGTCAAGCAGTATGTAAGAAATGTTAAGTCCTTTGTACTGGAAACTTGCATTCTCCCAGTGAGGTAATATATTGTACTACGTTGCAAGCCCCTGGAGCAAATTTTTGATTAGTGCTTTTGTGAACAAGAAACAATTGACAAGTGGCTCTATCCCATCTCCCCCCTTTCACCGTCGCGATATAACCTTCGTGGTTGAAAACGACGTTAAACACCAAATAAAGAAAAGAAAAGGCCATTCTCTGAAGCTGGAGTACATGTACCTCACTTTGACATAAATTGTCAATCCATTTAATGCTGATATATTATTATGCCAATTTAGTGGTGCGTAGGAGGTATTCTCTTGATTTCTTGTATACACTAGTTGATTAATTATACAAACATTTTATGAAGCACTTACTTTTTTTATTCATCTGTCTTTTTGAATTATTTTTTTCTCCATATTAAAATCCATGTCATATCCTCCGGATTGTCCGATTATTTTTACAGGAGTTCTGTACGGGATCTAAATGTTTGTAATTTGCTGAACATAAACAATCAGTCTCTGCAGGTATGTTCATTTCTTTTCCTGTGACCTAAGGGAACATTAGGGAATAGTACCTATTGATTAAACCAAAATCTTGGCTACATTTTTTGCTGTTCAGAATTTAAAATATCCCTGTGGGAGTGCAACCACATCAGCGTATGTGCACTGATCCCAGCTTTGGAGAATGGCCCTGATTTACTAAAGGCACACTCTTTCCCTGATCTGACAAGGCTTTTTTGGGATAAGACCATCCCTCCATTTGGTCAGATACTGAAAGTGAACAACCCGGGCGCTCTCTGTGCATTGTGGACATCTTTTGGTAAATTAATTTAGTAAAAGACACAAGTGGCTTTTTAGAAAATTCATTCATAATTTGTTTTATACTCATCTCAGCATGCAGTGAGAGTGTTCATTTGTGGGATGCAGTGACCAAAATTAATGTATGAATGGCCTTATCCTATGAAAAATCCTGTCCACATCTGAGCTGGTGTGCCTAACTGTTTACACGGGAAGGAGTGTGCCTTTAATGTGAATACACGGTTTGGATGTGCACTTGTCTGTGTCTGTATGAATGAAGTTCTTACGTTTCCTGTTTTGTTTGGTCTGTGTGTGTGGCTTTTTAATTTGTTAAAGTATATTCTTGCCCTAAATCTCAAAGAAATACGAGGTTCTAGTTTTGTTGCCATTCGAGTGTAGTAAGGGCTCTTTTGTTGGTGCTACATCGGTGATTATTTTTTATTTTTCTAATTATTTTTGTTTTTGTAGATCGTGTTTTTGTGTTTGACACGGTTTTGATGTTGACATCGACATTTGGTATAGAAACTGCACTCCTATGTGACTGTTGAACGAATAAAACTCCTTCAGTACTGAATTGGTTAGTTAGCAGGCACGTGTGTGTGTGTGTGTGTGTATGTGTGTGTGTGACTCTGCTTGTGACTGTGTGTGTGTGTGTGTGTGTGTGTGTGTTCGTGGCTTGTGCATGATCAAGTGTTAGCAAAGTTTTTGTGTGTTTCCTTTTTCTTCCTCTCTTCTTTTTTTCCTTCTTTTTTCTGTAACTGTTTTGCAGTCAAGCCGTGCAATTATTTAATCATTGCAGAAGAAGACAGAAGCAGTGTTCTGTGGGATAATTGTGCTAATTTGTCAGTGTCGACTTACAGCAGGCAGCAAGGCACCCCATTTTGTGCTGGTTCAATTGTAAATCATTTTCTCGTTCTCTTCTGACACTTGCGTCTTGTTCGGTGACCATGCGTGACTGCAGAACTCAAAGTGAAAAAGAAGAAGAAACAAGTCGCGTAAGGCGAAATTACTACATTTAGTCAAGCTGTGGAACTTACAGAATGAAACTAAACGCACTGCATTTTTTCACAATGACCGTAGTCCGCTGCTCGTGCAAAAGGCAGTGAAATTAACGAGCCTGTTTAGCGCGGTAGTGGATGCGCTGTGCTGCATCGCACGCTTTTCTGTACCTCTCTTCGTTTTAACTTTCTGAGCGTGTTTTTAATCCAAACATATCATATCTATATGTTTTTGGAATCAGGAACCGACAAGGAATAAGATGAAATTGTTTTTAAATCGATTTCGGAAATTTATTTTAATCATAATTTTTATATTTTGAATTTTCAGAGCTTGTTTTTAATCCAAATATAACATATTTATATGTTTTTGGAATCAGAAAATGATAAAAAATAAGATGAACGTAATTTTGGATCATTTTATAAAAAAAATAATTTTAATTACAATTTTCAGATTTTTAATGACCAAAGTCATTAATTAAATTTTAAGCCTCCACGCTGAAATGCAATACCGAAGTCCGGCCTTCGTCGAAGATTGCTTGGCCAAAATTTCAATCAATTTGATTGAAAAATGAGGGTGTGACAGTGCCGCCTCAACTTTTACAAAAAGCCGGATATGACGTCATCAAAGACATTTATCCAAAAAATGAAAAAAATGTCTGGGGATATCATACCCAGGAACTCTCATGTAAAATTTCAAAAAGATCGGTGCAGTAGATTACTCTGAATCGCTTTACACACACACACGCACAGACACACACACACACACACACAGACACACATGATACACCACGACCCTCGTCTCGATTCCCCCTCTATGTTAAAACATTTAGTCAAAACTTGACTAAATGTAAAAAGATAAAGATGAAGGGACGGGTTCCAAAAATATACTGTACGGCAATGCATGTTTCGGGAAGAACACCCCCCCCCCCCCCCCCCCCCGTTCTTATTTTTGTCTTTTCGTTTTCTTGGATTGTATTTGCGTTCCTTGCACGTTTTCTTTAGCCCCCCCCCCCCCCCTATTTTGTTGTTGTTGTGGGGGTAGAGGGTTCTCTTCCACCATGCAGTGCAAAATAGGTTGCATGTTTCTCTCTGGGTTTCTCCCTTAGAGCGTAAATAAAAGCAATATATATATTCCCCAGAAATATTGTAGACATCCATGTTGGTCCAAAATGTTTTAAAAATTTTTTTTTATAAGAATCTGGGAATATCGGATAAGGATAAGGATAAGATTTTATATAGTCCATGATTTTCATATAATTATCCCCAATAAGATTGAATTCAATCAAAACAAGTTTCAATGAAATGACGAACGAGAATGAATGTTATAGTTGGGGCATGCTATCTTTGCAATTACGTTTTTGCTAAGTTAATATGATTTTACTTGTCTTGTTCACATCCCATCTCATGAACCATACATACATAGCGTGGCATACTTTATGCACCGCAGCTTCGTTGAGAATCTTGCTTTTTGCGAAGTTTTGGCCACTTGCTTATACTCCCGTCCACGCCCACACATTGGCCGCCGCATCCCATTCCAAAGTCTCCTCACTATACTGTTGTTCACGTCGTGTCCACACTAATGAGGTTCATC
>NW_027128015.1:67500-69861 GCF_037325665.1 Littorina saxatilis
TTGAAAAAAGAAAAGCCCGGAAGCAGGGTCACGCAAGGGTCGTAGCAGACGACGGTTTATGCGGCATATCGCCGTTCCTCTCAACAGTCAAAAGCCATCGCTAGAGTTCTTGTGAACCACAGCCGTTTGTTTCGTGCATAAAAACGTGCTATTGTAGATAAGCTCACATCGAGTCGCATTCAAATGACTAACTGATACATTGTGAAAACGGGAAACTGGATCACACGGGTTCACGATGGCTCAGGGGTAAGATAAACCACGCAAAAATAAATTCTTTGAAAATTGTTCGCTCTTTACGGAGGGCACCTCAGGATGTTCTCAATCGGTGAGTGTTTAAATGAAAGGGTGTTTGTACTGTGTTAAAAGCCTGACCGTATCAGTGATGGTTTACGGGAGGCTTACTGTGCCTTTAATTGCAGTATTATACATGCACGGCCGCTATTATATGGCACGAAATGAGAAAATGAGAAAACGCTTCGACAAAAGAGACTGAATGACCGACTGATCAACTCTTTATTCGTAGATACTGCAGAAGTTCAGGATAGTTTTCCCCCAGCGGCCTTTTTAATGATGTTGAATAAGACACGAGAGTAATAAAAGAGAGAGAGAGAGAGAGAGAGAGAGAGAGAGAGAGAGAGAGAGAGAGAGAGAGAGAGAGAGAGAGAGAGAGAGAGACGCACCATCGTGCTAAAAACCTCACAGAAATTTGATAAAAGTCCTCTTTTGCAATCTCCGCCCTTCCTAACTTCATTTTCCAAAGTTTTGTGGAGTTTTCTTTTTGTTTCTAATATAACGTAGCATTTTCTCCTTCAAAAATGTCGCATGCTTAGCCCGGAGGCGTGTAAAAAAATCAAAAAAATCAGAGCAGAAAGAAAACAACCAAGCTTTGGAAAAACTGGGGTGTATGTAACTAGCGTCTTCGGGAAGGAACGAAAGACTTGCAAAGGGCGACAACTGCCTTAGGCCGTCAGCTAATGCCCAAAAGTGGAAACGAGAGAAGGCCACAACGCGAGTACTTTGCTCCTGGGCAAGTCTTCCAACGGTAAAAATGGTGACACAGGGAGGAGGGGATGGGGTGGGCTGTGAGTGGGGGGTCGGGGGAGGGGGTATCGGAGATACTTTGGTGGTTATGGGGCGGGGTTGGGAAGGTAGGGTAGGGCATAGACCATTGATCCTGGACCGCCAACAAGCTCTCTCTCCGCTCTTTCTCTCTATTACGAGGTAGCGGCCACTCGCATTTAGGAACCTACGCTTACATGGCCTTTCAGAAATCAGGGGGATGTCATATCCGGTGTCGATTGTAAACATGGACGAAGTTGCCGAGGTAAGTTCTGAAAATGCTAAAATAAACTCAGCAAAAGTGCATATGGAACATGTTTTTCGATGAGTTTTGTTAAGTTTAGATTGGAGTTTTGCAAAATCCAGTTCATTGTCACCTCCCATTGTCACAAATAACTGGAGCGTGCTTTCTTTTCACTGTCTTCGAATCGCTGGCCTTTCAAACCGGACGTCACACGCCCCTGAAAGTCGAGAGTCGTAACCTCGAAGGGTCACGTGACGAGTTGGCGGTCCAGGCTATTTGGTCTATGGGTAGGGGAAAGAAGGGCAAGTGAGTACTTATATGCTTAATTGTGACAAGTCTTCCGGCGGTAAAAATGGTGTCACAGAAAAAGGGGAGGGGGGTGGGTGGGTGGGATGGGGGTCGGAGGATACTCGATGGGGGGGGGGGGGGGGCAGGGGGTGGAGGTGGGGGTGGGGGTGGAGGTGGAGGGGAGGGGAGGGGAGATAAGGACAAGCGAAAACTATGCTTTTGGCCCATGCCCTCCAACGGTAAAAATTATGACACGGGGGGGGGGGGGGGGGGGGGGGGGGTAAAGAGAGGACAGTGTTGTTGAGGGGAAGAGCCGGGAGGGGCAGTGTCTGCGCTAGTCTTTTCCAACACTTTTTTCTTTTTAAAGTACGAACCCTAGCTGGCTCTCGCTCTGCCATATCATAGACCTATAGGTCCCTGGCCATATCAACCAGTATATGACCACGTCCTAAACACCGTGATTACATAGCAGGTTGGTCAGGAAGAAAACTGACAGTCACACGAAATGCCATCCGGTATGCAATACCATTCGCTGGTTTGATTTAAGACCATGCAGGTATTTTGAAAGTTTCACCGTTGAAATACCGGACTTTTTAACCGGTATCCGAACCGGTTGCCATGTTCGATTGCCATATGTTGAGAATGTTACTGTTAAAATACGAAAAGTTTCCCCATTGACAATGCCGATCCATGATGTGTGTCTCCAGTTTATGGGAGGTAAGAGAAGGCGACCCTCGTCCGGGGGTTCGGCGGGTTGGGGGGGGGGGGGG
>NW_027128015.1:70061-97727 GCF_037325665.1 Littorina saxatilis
ACACGCACACACGCACACACACACACACACACACACACACACACACACACACACACACACACACACACACACACACACACTTTAATCAACTTTTTGTGTAATAATGAATGTTGTGGTAAGTTGAAGAGAATATGCCCTTAAAATCAAAAAGTTCAAAGATAATAGAACGTGAGTTAACAAAAATGAAGGATATGAATCATAGAAAAAGAAGTAAGAAGACAGGGACTAAAGTAGACTCAAGTTTGAAGGAGAAAATGACATCGAGGTGTGGGAGGGAAAATACTATTTTTACAAAATCAAGTTTCTGTTACAGAACCACGCATGGCCGTACCTGCAGACTGTTCCGATAATGAACAGCTCATTGGAAGGTGAACGTACCGACGAGGCTATGTATGTCAACATCATCTCGATCCATCTCAATAATTGTGACGTCCCATCACCACACTTATCAGCAATCAACTGAAACGGAGGCGACTACAAACGTCACTTCGATTATGGGTGACGTCAGCATCACTACGTCAAAGAGAAAATCTCTCAGCCACTTCTACACGGCGAAGAAGGTTCTGTCTCCAGTTCACTTCACCTACACAAACAATGATGACGTCGCTTTACGACAAACTTCAAAATTCCCCTGAAAACGATGACGTTTTAAACGTCACATTGGTTCTGGGTGATGTAATCAACATCACGTCACACACAGAACCTCACGGACTTGATCCATCACTCACACCAGGCCATTTCTGGACGTTGAAGATCCTGACAGCGGTTCTGGCACTGTTGAGCCTCGGATTTAATACCCTGGCGCTAATCTCCATACTGAAGTACTACTACCACTTCAGCGTGTCGTGTCGCTTTGTCTTCAACCTCCTGGTGGTGGATCTACTCTTCTCGGCTATCGTTCTCTGCCGTGAGGTTCTAGAACTGCTGCAACAGTCCTCTGTCAGCCGTGAAGTGTGTGTAGGTTTTTTCAGCGCGATTCTTTTCACAGGCAGTACCGTTCAGCTGTCTCTTTTCCTCGCTGTGCTGGACAACTTTGTGGCAGTGATGTTCCCCTTTCGTTACCGGATAGTTCTGACTGCTACAGCCGCGCATTTTGCCATCGGAGTCACATGGGTGTACGGTGTGGCCGTGATGATCGTCCTACCCAACCTCAGCGTCCTGAGCGACTGGCGTTCTTCCTCAGTCTGTCAGCTGAACCGGGTGTTCACGGCGTGGTTCAGGGCCCTGTTGGTGGTTCAGCTCGGTCTGGTGACCGTGCTCTTGATAAGTTTGTATCTGTGCGTCCTGAACGTGGCTGCCAGGCACCACAGGCGGTTGATCGTGCGAGGAGTGGAATACCTCCCCGAGGAGGAGAGGGAGAAGATACGAGAGAAGTACAGCCACGTGCAGTGTAAAGGTCTGCTGGTCTTGTCCTTCTTCGTCTGCTGGGTGCCCTTTTGCTTGGTTCAATCCTTGGACTCCGTGTTCAGTCCAGACACGTTCACGGTGCTCGCCCACTACGCCTCGCTCTTCGTTCTATTCAACGCTGCCGCCAACCCCTTGGTGTGTGTCTGGCGCAACCGTCACTTCAGGGTGGCTGTGCAGTCGCTGCTGGGGATGGAAGTGGCGCTGGGGACCGTCCACGTGACAGTCTTATCCATGTGAGATTTTTGGCGAGGAGAAATTTAAATAGTGAAAGATGCGATGCCTTGAGAGCTTAGGTTTTGTATAGGTGACTCTGTGTGTGTATATGTGTGTCTGTCTGTTTGTTTGTCTGTCTGTCTATCTATCCGAGTCGGTTTTACGCGAGGGAGTTTAAAATCCAAAGCTGCGTACATACTTTCAAATATTTATAAATGGAATCATAATTTCATCTTGATTTTTAGAAACAACCATCACCAACAACAACACCGCCAAACAACAACAACAACAACAACAACAACAACAACAACAACAACAACAACAACAACAGAACGAGGCAACACTGTCAACAGAACAGCAAAACTATTTTAATTTGAATGTCTGACTGTGTTTAAAGCATGTTTATTTCCGAACATAGATTCAAATATAATTTTGTTCAAAGATTTCGTTGAATTCCTTTGGCCTGAAACATAGTTCTGGTGTGGTCAGCTTGACCCTGTAACAGTAGTTCAGCACTTGCCGGCAATCATCATAGTCTTACCGGTTTCCACGGCAGCCCCGTGCATACAGAAGGTCACACTGTCAAAAAGATGAATCGGATTTAATTACTGTTGGCGTGGACATTTGTTAAATTACTGTCGACATGAACAGTCATTAACTTGTGTTTATTTGAAAGACAATTCCTTCCTGTCTCGCTGTGTCTCTTTGTTTTTCAATGTGTCTCCGTCTGTCTGTTTGTCTGTCTGTCTGTCTGTCTGTCTGTCTGTCTGTCTCTCTGTCTGTCTTTCTCTCTCTCTCTCTCTCTCTCTCTCTCTCTCTCTTTCTCTCTCTCCCTCTCTCTCACACACACACACACGCACATACGCACGCGCACACACGCACACACACACACACACACGCACGCGCACACACACGCACGCGCACACACACACACACACACACACACACACACACACACACACACACACACACACACACACACACATACTGTGTAAGAGAGAGAGAGAGAGAGAGAGAGGGAAAGTTAGAGAAAGAGAGAGAGAGAGACAGACAGACAGACAGACAGACAGACAGACAGACAGGGACAGGTACAGAGACTAGAGAACGATTAAATGCTTACGTTTTCTTGGCCTCCCCACTGTCAACTTTCACCTTGTCAATATACAGTGTTGGATGACGAATGTTCAAAGGGTTCCATGATCCAATATCCAAAAAGGACGAATCGTGCACCCACCGGAAGTTGACGTTGTGCACGTCACCGAGCTCTACTTGTGACGTCAGAAGAAATGTGTAGGTTTTTGCCGGCTTTATGTACATGGTGCTGAAAAAGAAGAAATAAACAAGTCGCGTAAGGCGAAATTACTACATTTAGTCAAGCTGAGGAACTCACAGAATGAAACTGAACGCACTGCATTTTTTCACAATGACCGTAGTCCGCCGCTAGTGCAAAAGGCAGTGAAAGTGACGAGCCTGTTTAACGCGGTAGCGGTTGCGCTGCGCTGCATAGCACGCTTTACTGTACCTCTCTTCGTTTTAACATTCTGAGCGTGTTTTTAATCCAAACATATCATATCTATATGTTTTTGGAATCAGGAACCGACAAGGAATAAGATGAAATTGTTTTTAAAACGATTTCGGAAATTTAATTATCATAATTTTTATATGTTTAATTTTCAGAGCTTGTTTTTAATCCGAATATAACATATTTATATGTTTTTGGCATCAGAACATGATAAAGAATAAAATAAAAGTAATTTTGGATCGTTTTATACAAAAATAATTTTAATTACAATTTTCAGATTTTTAATGACCAAAGTCATTAATTAATTTTTAAGCCACCAAGCTGAAATGCAATACCGAAGTCCGACCTTTGTCGAAGATTGCTTGCCCAAAATTTCAATCAATTTGATTGAAAAATGAAGGTGTGACAGTGCCGCCTCAACTTTTACAAAAAGCCGGATATGACGTCATAAAAGACATTTATGGAAAAAAAGAGAAAAAATCTGAGGATATCATACCCAGGAACTCTCATGTAAAATTTCATAAAGATCGGTTCAGTAGTTTACTCTGAATCGCTCTACACACACACACGCACACACACACACACACACACACACACACACACACACACACACACACACACACACACACACACACACACACACACACACACACACACACATACACCACGACCCTCGTCTCGATTCCCCCTTTATGTTAAAACATTTAGTCAAAACTTGACTAAATGTAAAAAGAAAAGATAAACAAAGTTAACTTAAACTTTTACCCGGAATCAAATATTTGAACTATTGAAGTGTCCGTGTTTGGTAGAATGCCCACTATTCCGACATACCGTATCTTCAATAGAATTAGAAATATGCTCCAGTTATATGAATATTATCATTTAATAAGTTCAACTACCCCAAATGATCAGTTTCTTGTGTCTGAAAACGTAGTTTCTAACACGTTTAAATTGTACTGTTTTTGTTTTTTGTTTGTTTGTTTTTTTACGAAAAATGACAGAAAGAATTTATTCGAGCTGCAAAGAGCGTTTACCGTTAGTATACGTGTTTTGGTCCTACCCGGCACAACTCCTTAAAATGGAAATCGGTTTAACCCCAAGCTAAAACTAAATCACACGTAAGCTTAACCGTATTTGAATATGTTCAACATTAGTGAACCGAAGGCAATGCAAACACGCCCGTTCTGCCCATTCCCCCGCCTACCGGTCCCGAACAATGCTGATATGAAGTATAATATAAATGCAATCAAAACAGTCATTCTGCTGAATACTTACTCTTTTGTCAGTTTAACTTCCTCAATTCTGCCCGCCCGTCCGGTGACCCTGGCGTACATATCTCCGCGTTCATCACGGGAGGAGTGAGAGTTAGAGATGGTCAAGGCAACTTCATAATGATAGCCTGTGACACAATAACATTACACGAGTGTCAACCACATTAAAAGAAAGGAAAGGAAGTAAAGAGGGGGAAATAAAGACACACTGACATACACACAGGCAGAAGACAGACAGACTATAACAAAGAAAGAACAGAAGAAAAAATAGGAAAGTGCATGCATAGTTAATGACTGAAAGTTACAATCTGCTCAGGGTCTCCTTTTATCCATTTACACATGAAAGGAAGGCACTTAGGCAACAAAAAAAATAGTTTGTTTACGGTATCCCGACCGACCTTATTTTTTCGCGCGACCCTAGACTTTTTTTGGCATTTGGAAAAAAAAAATGAAAAAAATGGTCTTTTGGGGAGAAAAAAGGAAAAAAATCCCGATTTACCGACCCTATTTTTGTTTGCCTATGTTACCGTAAACAGACTTTATTAATTTTTTTTTTTTGCCTTACCAAAACAAAAAATCTCCGCGAACAAAACATATTCAATTCTTAAAGCCAAAACGTACAGATAACTTCTTCAAAAATATAATACCGTAACTGTAATTAGGAAAAAAAATAGATCACTGAAGCTTCATTAATCAAACTGATCAAATGTGTGTGTGGGGTTCGGGGGAGGTTGGTCAGGGGGAGGTTGGGGGGATGTGCATCTGCCAGTGGGTTGAATGAAACATACATAGTAAGAACTTACGACAAAAAGGAGAACGGCTGCCTGTCTTGAGGTAGTACTTGTTTGTTGCGGGTGTGCGGTGAGGTTTCACCCGGTCAGCGTGCATACCCAGGTAGCCACACTCTTCCCCACTACACGCCAAACATTTGCCACTCTGTATGAACACCATAAACCGTACAGTCAGATTTTCGCAACTGTACATAACTAAATAAGAAACCAGTTCACACGGTAGAAATGTCAAATTCGATACGCACAAGTGTCTTTTCAAAATAATCTTGAAGTGAAAATTCTTATCCGACGAACGCATCCTTTTGAAAAGACACAACAATCATAAGTTTAAACTTACATTGAAGTCGTCATCTGAAGTGCAGCGGTATCCTTCAAACGGGCATTTGCTGTTGATGGATTCGCTGAACAGGTGGTAGGCGCGCATGTGATTGCATGCAACAAACTCTCGCGTACCTGTTGCAGCACATTAAAATCAATATTGTAATAGTTTTACAAAAGGGTTGCTCTGCAGAGCTCGGGTGCATTTTTAGTCCTCCTTGTGGGGTTTGTCGATTAGAATGTCTATTCTTGACGTTTGTCATCAATATTCAAATAATTAATGATACAAACATTTAAAAGAATTCATAGAATTCACACTCTGTCCTTTCAAATGTCACTGAGCCCCAAAACATTAATTTTGAATAAAAAAAACCTCATAATCTATTGTGTTTTTGCGCAATTATATTAGGGCTTCTTTTACACTTTATCGCATACAACTGCAATATCAATGGCTGCGTGGGGATAATTTGGCAGTACGAAACTGATTTGTCTTCAGCAGAATCCCCATCGTTATTAACGTTCAGAAATGTACTCTCTGACTTTGGTGTCTGAACCAGAACAATTGGATTTAGTTAGTCCGGGATGGACGAGCACTTTTTCGATACAAGAAAAAACAAACACGCCCATATATATTAGATACCCTTACCCTAAGACGTATAGGTTTGAAGTAAGAAATGTTAAATCAATATAAAGCAGTACCTGTTTTTATACAGTAGCCTTATGTGGTTCTTGTGCCTAGGCTGTGTATTGGATTGTCATTGTATGCCTGCATCATTAGTTGTCAGTAATTATTACATGTGCTGATTGTTCTCTTTGCCTGCGCGCGTATAGTATGTTGGTTATGATTGGTCATAGTATGTTTGTTTATGTTTGGTCGTTATCTTTGCCTGTGCGTGTATTGTATGGTTGGTCGTTTTCTTTGCCTGTGCATGTATAGTTTGTTGGTTATGTTTGGTCGGTTTCTTTGCCTGTGCGTGTATAGTATGCTTGGTCGATGTATGTATTGTAAAGCGCTAAGAGTAGACATTTTTCTAGAATAGCGCTATAAAAGTTTGCATTATTATTATTATTATTATTATTACCTTCCAGAAGTCCCTGTTGTGCGAGTTGTGATATGGGACCTTGCTCGCAGCCAGGCTGGTTGTTACCACCGTTGACGTAAAAGTCCACGTGACCACACGCCTGGCTCATACCCAGACCTGCATTTTACACACACAAAAGTATTGTAATACTCCAAAAAATAAATAATAAAAATAATTAGGGTATTTATATGCTGGAAATCCAAAACAAAGATTTAGCTAAGCGCATTACAAAAATATCATTAAAACATAATCACAAATAAACTAAATGAATAAGTAATTTACATGATGAACTTTTGAACAAAAATAAATAGAGTTGAGAAAAGGAGCGCCAACAATTAACAAGAAAAAAAGAGAGATATATTCTTTTCTGCTGTCGAAACCGCTTCCCGGGAACAACGGCATTTATCACATAGAATAAGTTTTCAAACGTGTGTCATTTGTATTTCTGCATTTTCCCTACTTTCTGAGACAACAATTCTTAGGAGTAGTGGCATATATTTAAGTCGTCGATTTTAAAAACAAGACAGAAAGGCACGCGGGGATGGGTTTGTTGAGATGTGTTATACCTAGGTTAGGGCTGTAGAAGCTGGCAGCGTCAGTGTGAATGACGTCAACAAAGAGAGCGTCACTGGGGTCCAGTCTCACAACTTTGTCTGTGTTCTGAAAGTACGGCTCTGCTGGATCCATGCCTGTAACACACAACATTACATCATGATATGTCATACATCTGACGTCACCGAGGTTCAGTTTCATTACTTTGTCCAAGTTCTGAAAGTACGACTCTGCTAGGTCAAGTCTTTTAGCACACAACATTACGTCATGGTACGTCATCATCTGACGTCACTGCGTTCTAGTCACACAACCTTATCCGTCTTCTGAAAGTAAGGCGCTACTGGGTCCAGTCCTGTAACACACAATATGACGACATAATAATCGTTCATGAACAGCATTACATCATGATACGTTATCATCTGACGTCACTCGGGACCAGTCTCATCACCTTGTCCGTGTTCTTAAAGTACGACTATGCTCGATCCAGGACTGTATGGGCTTAACACACATTACATCATGATACGTCATACATTTGACGTCACCAAAGAGTCAAGTCTAAACATTGTGTCTGTGCGGCCTGCGATATACAACTGAATTTGATACTTGTCAGAACACACTGATAAGGTTCAAGATTGTGCTTCATGTTGTTTTTTAAAGGCCACTAAACACATTACTCTTACTCCGAAGTGTTTTGTAATTACCTGTAATCCTGCCAAGGTAGCGGAGTTTCTCGCCGGCATATCCGGCGATGTGTGAGCCAAGACTGTGTCCAATAATGTGCATGTCCTCCGGTTTTGCGCCTGTCGTTGTCTGCACAGACAGACACATAGATATAAAGACAGACGCAAACACATTCGAGAAAACACATACGCACGCAGATATGCATACGTATCCATGCATCCACACACACACACACACACTCACACACACACACACACACACACACACACACACACACACACACACACACACACACACACACACACACATGTATCTGCGAATGTTCTGACTAATTTTTCTTCATTTTCTTTTTAACTCTCGTTTAAGGTAATTGCTATCTTCAAGTCACCGATGATCTGGGGATGTTTTTGTATACTCAGACCTTCAGATAACCCAAAAAGTACAAGTCTGTAGGGTTGAAATCGTGGAGTGTGACTAACGCATTATGTCAAATCTCGTATTTGCGATACGATTCCCGAAATTGGGATACATATTATTGGACCCCCCCCCCCCCCTCATCCCTGATGTAAGAATGTATATACTGGACACAGCATCTTTAAAGTGGAACAACGCACTTTAAAATCGAAAAAAGCCCTAGATTACTATGCCACGAAGCAACCATCATTATCACATTTCATAAACATGAATATTTGAGGTTCTGAAAGTTTTAAAACACTGCCCTGCCTCTGTCATACTCAGGGCATTTACCTGCATAAAGGTGATCAGCTGCGCTATCATGGCTCCAACCACTCTGGTGTTGGCAGTTGCCTGCCCGTAGAGTGCAAGTGACCCAAAACCCCAGTCTACGATCACAACGTTGTAGTCGCCATGTGTTAAGAATTCCTTCGTCATTTTCTGAGAGAAAAAAATGGAATAAAATACCGGTTCACATGCTTTTCTTGTCTGGGCCATGGAGTTTGTTCCAGTTTCGGGTGATATGCTAGTTTTATGTCCCAAATTCAAGAAAGCTGTTGCAATGTAATGGCGTTGTACAGGCGAAGATTACCATGGCAGGATTCTAGAACTAAAACAAATTTGTGGGGAAAAACGATGATTTTAAATCGAAATTCCATTCAATTCCGTAAACGTTATTTTATGTTCATCAACGAACATAACTAAATGGCAGATTGTTGATAGAGAATTAACTTGGGAAACTTGAATCTTACCACTGAATGGTATGCTTGATCACAATGTGACAGGGGATGCTACCGCTCCTTTCACAGCAGACTCTGCACCTGAGTTGTTGGCCTTTAAACGTCAACACCCGTGGATTGTAGAGTTCTGTTTGTGATGGAGTCTGGTGGTTTCCGATTGTCTGTATGTTCATGGAAACCTTCGGGTTTGCATAACAGTTTTTAAAGGGCTAAGAAATTAGCCCTAACATTTTCAATCCTGTTTGATTGCACTTCGCCTCCCGAGGTGATCGTAGTGTTTCGGCACTCGGTTACAACAACATTGCTTCTATAACTGACAAAAAAGGTATCCTCTGACACATTATCGACTGAGAACAAATTCAAGATGGCGACATCCAAATCCAGTAAACTTACAAATTCCAAATATGATTTTGTTTTAAATATTTAAAAAGAAAAAGAGAAAAAAGTATACCTTTCTATTTGTAAATAGTACTCATCAGAGTTGCAAACAAGCCTTATGTCATGTTGGCTAGATATCTCCATTTCCACTGCAGGTTTGTTTGGTTTTGTCCTAAAACCAGCAGCACGTCCAATAACTGCAAGTGTCTCCCCGCAGTTGTCATCTTTATCATAGTTACCTTCATCATAATAGACGATGTTCTGAAATAACTCTGTTCGGTTTGTATGGGCTGCTTAAGAGTTGTTTCTCTTGGAAACATTGAGGCAAGCTTCCCCACGTGACATTCTTGGCCAATCACTGGGGAGGGGCGGGTCTTCACACGTGCTCCCCCTCCTCATGTCGAGACACGCCCTTCGCGAGTGATTGCATGGCCTATATAATATCACGTGGGAAGGCTTGCGTCAAAAGGTCCAAGAGAAACAACTCTTTCATAGCACATGCAAACCTGACAGAGTTATTTCCGAACAGCGTCCATCACGATGAAGGTAAATATTAATACAATGACTACTACAGGGTTTCTTGCAGGTGACGGATGCGCTGCTGATTTGAAAGCAAAACCAAACAAACCAGCATTACATATTGGAATATTTTTCTAAGTGGCTGGCAAATGTGACCATTTTACCTGCATCCAAGAACCCAGAAGCGTGTTATCAATGAAACCATGCACGAGAAATTTCGTCGGTCTGTTGGCCCGGAACGTGGATGATTTCAAACCGGCAGCGTCGCCCGCGTGAAGTCTATGACCACTGGTCCTTGCCTGGCGTGTGTACAGCATGAACTTAGGGTTGATTTTGGTGGGCGACTCGGGGAGAAAGGATACTGGTCGCTGCAGGCTTCGGAAGGGCGCATTATTGCTGAAGCAGCCCAGGTCCCCGTAGCACACGCTGGATCCTTAGAAAGTGTTGGTTTTATGTTGTTTTAGGCGTAATTGAAAATAACCGGCTTTGAGACAATGAGAAAGAGAGAGAAAAAGAAAAAGAGAGAGGGAGAGAGGGAGAGAGAGTGTGTGTGTGTGTCAGTGTGTGTGTGTGTGTGTGTGTGTGTGTGTGTGCTGATGTTCACTGAAGTTGTGTGTGTGTGTGTGTGTGTGTGTGTGTGTGTGTGTGTGTGTGTGTGTGTGTGTCAGAAAAAGACCAAGATGCAAAGACAGATTGTGTCTGTTACTCCACGTACGTCCGTATGTTCATGTGTGTATCTGCTGGTGTGTCATTATACATGTACACGGCATAAACTCACGTTTCTCGACATGATGGACAAAAGCAGGTCCAGTATGATTCCGGACACTCCTAGCTTCGATGACCAACAGGGCAGAAGCGCACCAGGTCAAAAGAACCAGTGGACACAGCATCATATGGCCAGTTTGTTGCTTTTGCCTGGAGAACAACTAGTTGCTAGAGGCCGTAGCTCCCACAGTCTGTTAGTGAACTGTAGTCGGAGTTTTCGGGCGATAGTGTATTATCTCGAAAGACCGACTTTTTGCCCAAGTGAGATACTCTGATTTTGTTTTTTAACACATACGAAGCTTTGAGAAAACTGAAGCCGTCTGCTCTATTGTTTTTGTACTACGTGACAATACTTTATATTTGCTTCCTTTTAACAAACGTGTTATATATGTACAAAAAATATTTTTAAAAAGTGTGATGGGATTTTCCTCTTTATCACTAACTCATGACTGTGTTACTGGAGAAAATAAGGGTACGTGTGTGTGTGTGTGTGTGTGTGTGTGTGTGTGTGTGTATACGTGCGTGCGTGCGTGCGTGCGTGCGCGGTTCGTGTGTGTGTGTGTGTGTGTGTGTGTGTGTGTGTGTGTGTGTGCACGCGCATGTGTGTCGCAAAGGAAATATATCGGAAAACAAAGGACAATAACGTATTGTAGAGCCAGGCACGGGATGATGAGTGTACTTGGAAAAACCTTGAGACACCGATCTTCTTACATGCTACATACATTTTTGACCGAATTAGTTTTAACATATATGGCAAATAATATGATTTTTGATTAAAGGCACAATCCTTCCCGTGTACATTATAAAATAACTAACATCATCGATCTGACCAGTCTTATGGGATACGACCTTCCTCCTTTTAGTCACATACCTAAAAATCAACAGTCCGGGACTTTCGTTGATAAATTAATTTCTCGGCGGACACTCGTGGATTTTTTATGATCTTAATTCATAAAACAGTTCTCACACCCGGCACAAAGGAAACAGTTGGGATGTTAATTTTTGGCGTAATGTCAAATTGCAGGGATGTGCTTACCCCATGTAAAATCTGGCCAGAACTGAGATAGTGATCGAGCGAAACTGTTTTCAAGGGAAGGACAGTGCCTTTAAATCTGGCACTCAACTGATAAGACAGGCGTGGCATACAGTATCGTGACTTGCATTTATACATTCGTTCCTCAAGTCGTGATTTGAGATAGTCTACGTGAGTGTGTGTGTGTGTGTGTTTGTGTGCGTGTGTGTGTGTGTCAGTGTGTGTTTGTGTGTGTGTGTGTGTGTGTGTGTGTGTGTGTGTGTGTGTGTGGGTGTGTGTGTGCTTGCTTGTGCGTGCGTGCGTGGAAGCGTGTTTGTTACATGTGCACGCGCGCGTGTGTTTGCATGTGTGTGCGTATGTCCATACTTGCCTTCGTGCGTCCGCGCAAGCTTGGGTGTGTGTATACAGTTGTGTTTGTGTGTGTGTGTTTGTATGTACATGCGCGCTTGCTTGCATGTGTGGGTTTGTGAAAGAAGAAGAAAAGGCACAGAATCCCAACCCCAAAACTCACGTGAACATTCAACAATGAAGTATTTTTCATGCCGTATATTTCTTCTCCATTAAAAACATGATTTAAGCAAAGACAAACAACAAGACTCGACAGAAAATATCAGTAATATTTAAATCAAACATTTGTTTTAAGGCCCAGTCCTTCCTGTGTAAAGAATTATACTCACCAACCTAGGTCTTGCCAGGTTTTTCCAGGCGATATAAGCATCCCTAGGCCCTCCATATTACCATCCCTCCATTATGACACATTCCGTTGACCATCCCTCCATTATGACACATTCCAATGACTATCCCTCCATGATGACACATTCCATTGACCATCCCTCCATGATGACACATTCCATTGACCATCCCTCCATGATGACACATTCCATTGACCATCCCTCCATGATGACACATTCCAAAGACCATACCTCCATGATGACACATTCCATTGACCATCCCTCCATGATGACACATTCCAATGAGCATCCCTAGGCCCTCCATTATGACAGATTCCAATGAGCATCCCTAGGCCCTCCATTATGACACATTCCAATCACCATCCCTCCATTATGACACATTCCAATCACCATCCCTCCATTATGACACATTCCAATCACCATCCCTCCATTATGACACATTCCAATGAGCATCCCTAGCCCCTCCACTATGACACATTCCAATGAGCATCCCTCCTTTGTGACACATTCCAGAAATCAACATCTGGGGTCCATTTTGTTTTCATGAACTTATTTCTTAACTGACACGAGTGTCAATCTCCGCAATGATTTTTTTTTAAAGGGCACTCAGCATAGGAAGCAGTCAGGATGTTGATCGTTGGTTAAGTAAGTTAGTAAGCCGAACTGTTTTCACGGGATGACTGTCCCTTTAACACAGTGGAACATCATTAATGTTGTTCTGGAATCAAGACACTGGCTGTTAGCTGTTAATTGTACAAAAGAAGAACGACTGCGTCTGCTTCATTGGAAAATTGTACACAGAATTTACCCAACGAATATTTTACTAAACAAGATGGGTTTATGTCAAACTAATAATTGTGAAGTTTGTAAGGAACTGGATACACTTGAGCACTTCTTTTTTCATTGTCAAGAGGTGAGGAACGTTTGGAAACTATGTAAAGACTTTATTTATAAGCAAATTTATTATAATATAACTTTGAATGAAACAGATATATTATTTGGTTTTTGGAATGAAAATTTAAAAAACGATCAAATTTATTTTATAAATTATTGTATTTTGATAACAAAAATGACCATAGGAAAATTTAAGTATGGGAAGAAGTTAGACTTACGTATTTTATTGGAATAAGAGTTCAACATTAGACAGAAGTTTATGTTTTGTATAATATAAAGTTGATTATGTTATACAGAAAAAGACCAAGGAAGAAGGATGCTCCCCGCCTTAAAAGAAAACAAGTCGCGTAAGGCGAAATTACTACATTTAGTCAAGCTGTGGAACTCACAGAATGAAACTGAACGCACTGCATTTTTTTTCACAATAACCGTAGTCCGCCGCTAGTGCAAAAGGCAGTGAAAGTGACGAGCCTGTTCAGCGCGGTAGCGGTTGCGCTGTGCTGCATAGCACGCTTTACTGTACCTCTCTTCGTTTTAACTTTCTGAGCGTGTTTTTAATCCAAACATATCATATCTATATGTTTTTGGAATCAGGAACCGACAAGGAATAAGATGAAAGTGTTTTTAAAACGATTTCGGAAATTTAATTATAATCATAATTTTTATATGTTTAATTTTCAGAGCTTGTTTTTAATCCAAATATAACATATTTATATGTTTTTGGAATCAGAACATGATAAAGAATAAAATAAAAGTAATTTTGGATCGTTTTATAAAAAAGAAAATTTAATTACAATTTTCAGATTTTTAATGACCAAAGTCATTAATTAATTTTTAAGCCTCCATGCTGAAATGCAATACCGAAGTCCGGCCTTCGTCGAAGATTGCTTGGCCAAAATTTCAATTAATTTGATTGAAAAATGAAGGTGTGACAGTGCCGCCTCAACTTTTACAAAAAAGCCGGATATGACGTCATAAAAAACATTTATCGAAAAATGAAAAAACGTCTGGGGATTTCATACCCAGGAACTCTCATGTAAAATTTCATAAAGATCGGTCCAGTAGTTTAGTCTGAATCGCTCTACACACACACACGCACACACACACGCACAGACACACACACACACACACACACACACACACACACACACACACACACACACACACACACACACACACACACACACATACACCACGACCCTCGTCTCGATTCCCCCTGTATGTTAAAACATTTAGTCAAAACTTGACTAAATGTAAAAAAAACAAGTCGCGTAAGGCGAAAATACAATATTTAGTCAAGTAGCTGTCGAACTCACAGAATGAAACTGAACGCAACGCAACGCAGCAAGACCGTATACTCGTAGCATCGTCACTCCACCGCCCGTGGCAAAGGCAGTGCCCGTGGAATTGACAAGAAGAGCGGGGTATTCGTTGCGCTGAGAAGGATAGCACGCTTTTCTGTACCTCTCTTCGTTTTAACTTTCTGAGCGTGTTTTTAATCCAAACATATCATATATATATGTTTTTGGAATCAGGAACCAACAAAGAATAAGATGAAAGTGTTTTTAAATTGATTTCGAAAAAAAAAATTTGATAATAATTTTTATATATTTAATTTTCAGAGCTTGTTTTTAATCCGAATATAACATATTTATATGTTTTTGGAATCAGCAAATGATGGAGAATAAGATAAACGTAAATTTGGATCGTTTTATAAATTTTTATTTTATTTTACAATTTTCAGATTTTTAATGACCAAAGTCATTAATTAATTTTTAAGCCTCCATGCTGAAATGCAATATTGAAGTCCGGGCTTCGTCGAAGATTACTTGACCAAAATTTCAACCAATTTGGTTGAAAAATGAGGGCGTGACAGTGCCGCCTCAACTTTCACGAAAAGCCGGATATGACGTCATCAAAGACATTTATCAAAAAAATGAAAAAAACGTTCGGGGATTTCATACCCAGGAACTCTCATGTCCAATTTCATAAAGATCGGTCCAGTAGTTTAGTCTGAATCGCTCTACACACACACACACACGCACACACGCACATACACCACGACCCTCGTTTCGATTCCCCCTCGATGTTAAAATATTTAGTCAAAACTTGACTAAATATAAAAATCGGGCAAAAAATATGGGTTGAAGCATCCTGCATGCAACTGAGGTAACAAAAAAAACCAAAAAAAACCAGTTGAACATCATTTTACAAAATGCATTGCACACACCAAAGTTCATAATCTTGTATGCAGCCAAACACACGTATGCAAAGCCTGATGTTGATTTTGTCATTGAATCAGCGCGTCTATGCAACCCATATGTTGTGCTTAGCCGCGCCAAGATCACAATTACATTTTTTTTTCTCTCTCTAGCGGGGCACAATTGGTGTTAATATCACAGATACTTTGAAGACTCAGTCTTGGGTTTTAAAGATCTCAAATGCCTTTGGTATCACCACACGTAGACAGCAATTCCGGGCACGACATATATATCTATTAAAAATCCAAAGCTGCGTACATGCTTGCAAATATTTATAAATGGAATTATAGTTTCATCTTGATTATCAGAAACAACCATCAACAACAACAACAACAACAACAACAACAACAACAACAACAACAACAACAACAACAACAACAACAACAACAACAACAACAACAACAACAACAATTTGAATTTGAATGTCTGACTGTGTTTAAAGCATGTTTATTTCCGAACAGTCATAGATTCAAACAATATACTTTTTTTTTTTTTTTTAAAGATTTCGTTGAATTCCATTGGCCTGAAACATAGTTCTGGTGTGGTCAGCTTGACCTTGTAACAGTAGTTCAGCACTTGCCGGCAATCATCATAGTCTTACCGGTTTCCACGGCAGCCCCGTGCATACAGAAGGTCACACTGTCAAAAAGATGAATCGGATTTAATTACTGTTGGCGTGGACATTTGTTAAATTACTGTTGACATGAACAGTCATTGACTAGTGGTTTTTTGAAAGCCAATTCTTTTCTTCTCTCTCTCTGTCTCTTTGTTACATTTAGTCAAGTTTTGACTAAATGTTTTAACATAGAGGGGGAATCGAGACGAGGGTCGTGGTGTGTGTGTGTGTGTGTGTGTGTGTGTGTGTGTGTGTGTGTGTGTGTGTGTGTGTGTGTGTGTGTGTGTGTGTGCGTGTGTGTGTGTGTGTGTGTGTGTGTGTGTCTGTGCGTGTGTGTGTGTAGAGCGATTCAGACTAAACTACTGGACCGATGAAATTTGACATGAGAGTTCCTGAGAATGATATCCCCGGACGTTTTTTTCTTTTTTTCGATAAATACTTTTGATGACGTCATATCCGGCTTTTTGTAAAAGTTGAGGCGGCACTGTCACACCCTCATTTTTCAATTAAATTGATTGAAATTTTGGCAAAGCAATCTTCGACGACGGCCGGGGTTTGGTATTGCATTTCAGCTTGGTGGCTTAAAAACTAATGAGTGAGTTTGGTCATTAAAAATCGGAAACTTGTAATTAAAATTATTTTTTTATTAAATGATCCAAAAACAATTTCATCTTATTCTTCGTCATTTTCTGATTTCCAAAAAATATATATATATGTTTATATTTGGATTAAAAACAAGCACTGAAAATTAAAAATATAAAAATTATGATCAAAATTAAATTTCCGAAATCGATTTAAAAACAATTTCATCTTATTCCTTGTCGGTTCCTGATTCCAAAAACATATAGATATGATATGTTTGGATTAAAAACACGTTCAGAAAGTTAAAACGAAGAGAGGCACCGAAAAGCGTGCTATGCAGCACAGCGAAACCACTACCGCGCTAAACAGGCTCGTCAGTTTCACTCCGTTATGCACAAGCGGCGGACTACGGTCATTGTGAAAAAATACAGTGCGTTCAGTTTCATTCTGTGAGTTCCACAGCTTGACTAAATGTAGTAATTTCGCCTTACGCGACTTGTTTTTAATATGTCTCCGTCTGTACTTGTCTGTCTGTCTGTCTGTCTGTCTGTATCTCTCTTTTACTCTCTCTCTCTCTCTCTCTCTCTCTCTCTCTCTCTCTCTCTCTCTCACACACACACACACACACACACACACACACACACACACACACGCACGCACACACACACACATACAGTGTAAGAGAGAGCGAGAGTTAGAGAAAAAGAGAGAGAGAGAGAAACAGACGGACAGGCAAACAGACAGGGAAAGATATAATACAGAGACTGACCAACAAAAAGAGACACAGAGAGCAAGAAAGAGGAAGAGAACTATGCAATACTTACGTTTTCTTGGCCTCCCCACTGTCAACTTTCACCTTGTCAATATACAGTGTTGGATGTCGAATGTTAAAAGGGTTCCATGATCCAATATCTAAAAAGGACGAATCGTGCACCCACCGGAAGTTGACGTCGTGTACGTCACCGAGCTCTACTTGTGATGTCAGAAGAAATGTGTAGGTTTTTGCCGGCTTTATATACATGGTGCTGAAAAAGATGAAATAAAACATCAAAAATAAACAAAGTTAACTTGAACTTTTACCCGGAATCGAATATTTAAACTGTTGAAGTGTGCGTCTTTGGTAGAATGCCCACTATTCCAACATACTGTATCTTCACAAGAATTAGAAATATGCTCCAGTTATATAATTATTATCATTTAATACGTTCAAGGTGTGGTAGTCTACCGTACAAGTTTTCGCTGCAGATGCAGATATATGTCAACTACCCCAAATGATCCGTAGTTTCTTCGGCATTTTAATTGTACTTTTTTGTTTCTGTTTTGTTTTTTGACTGACAGTGAAAGAAAGTATTGATTCGAGTTGCAAAGAGCTGTAACCGTTGGGTTACATGTCTTATTTTATTAACCCTTTGCTTTGGTCCGACCCACAACTCCTTAAAATGGAAACTTCGGTTTAACCCCAAGCTAAAAACTCAATTACACGTAAGCTTTAATGTACGTAAATATTTTCAACGTTTGTGAACGGCAATGCAAACACGTCCGTTCTGGCCCTCTGCCTACCGGTCCCGAACAATGCTGATATGAAGTATAATATAAATGCAATCAAAACAGTCATTCTGCTGAATACTTACTCTTTTGTCAGTTTGACTTCCACAATTCTGCCCTCCCCACCACGCCTACCGGTCCCGAACAATGCTGATATAAAGTATAATATAAATGCAATCAAAACAATATTCTGCTGAATACTTACTCTTTTGTCAGTTTAACTTCCTCAATTCTGCCCGCCCTTCCGGTGACCCTGGCGTACATATCTCCGCGTTCCTCACGGGAGTAGTGGGAGTTAGAGATGGTCAAGGCAACTTCATAATGATAGCCTGTGACACAATAACATTACACGAGTGTCAACCACATGAAAAGATAGGAAAGGAAGTAAATAGGGAAGAAATAAAGATAGACATGCACACAGACAGAAAGACAGACTGACAACGCTGACACCAAGCGGGCCCGTGCGCTGTTGGACAGCTACAGTGTGGACCAGGTCGTTCCTTTTCCCTCCCACTCCCGTGGCCACATCCTGGATTGGATTGTCACTCGACCCTCGGACAATCTGGTCTCCAGCCTCGTCGCCAACGACCACCTTGTCTCCGACCACACTGCCATCAACTTCGTCGTCAACATCACCAAGCCAGCACAGAAGCGGAAGATGGTCACACGTCGCAAGCTACGAGACATTGAGACAGATGCTTTTGGAGACGAAGCTGCCCTGCTGCTTGCCCAGCGAGACCCGTCCTCTGACCCCGCCCATTTCTTCAGCTTGACTCTGCGCCAGCTCCTCGACAAACACGCCCCGCCATCCCTATGCGCAGTCTCTGAGCGACAGCCGACTCCCTGGTTCTCTGAGGACATCACAGCCGCTAAGATCAAGAGACGGCGAGCGGAGCGTGCATGGCGACAATCTGGCCTGGAGGTTCACCGGCAGATTCTCAGGAATGCGCTGCTTCGAGTCACGCAAGCCATCACTGCTGCCAAGGTCGAGCACTTCCACGACCGCATCGCCAACGCCTCATCATCCAGGGAGCTGTTCTCCATCATGTCCTCTCTCCTGGGCTCCTCCCCCGCTGCCCCCTTACCCACTGCTCACCCACCACAAGATATCCCGGAGTTATTCTCGGAGTTCTTCAAGGACAAGATTGACAAGCTTCGGAGAACACTCGATCAGCAGCCCTTCGTCCCGTCTCCACCCTCACCCTCCTTCTCCGGCTCCCCCCTCACGTGCTTTCAGCCTGTCACTCAAACCCACGTCAAGCGACTCATCACCAAGACGGCCATCAAGACCTGCGAGCTAGACCCCCTGCCAGGCTTCCTCTTCACCAAGTGTCTGGACAAGCTCCTGACGTCTATCACAGATATCATCAACATCTCCCTGGCCACAGGCGTCGTTCCCGACTGCTTCAAGTCTGCCGTTGTCCGCCCACTCATCAAGAAGCCCGGCCTTGACGTCAACGAGTTGAAGAACTACCGTCCTGTACATGTGTCCAACCTGCCCTTCCTCTCCAAGCTTCTGGAGCGTATCATCCTGGAGCAGTTGAGCGCCCACCTGTCTCGGAACTCGCTGATGCCAGTGTACCAGTCAGCGTACCGCCCTCACCACAGCACCGAGACGGCGCTCCTGCGAATCACCACGGACCTCCTGAACGCAACAGATAGCGGTCTCGTCTCTGCCCTTGTGCTGCTGGACCTTTCCGCGGCCTTCGACACGATCGACCATCAGCTACTCGTCGATCGCCTCAGTTCCACGTTCGGCATTCACGACACCGCCCTCTCTTGGTTCCGGAACTACCTCCAGAACCGCTCTCAGACTGTCACCACTGATTCGTTCTCTTCTCAGCCTGTCCCTGTCCGCTTCGGCGTCCCACAAGGGTCTGTCCTCGGCCCTGTCCTTTTCACCCTGTACACCCAACCCCTCTCCCTGGTCATCGAACGCCACGGCTTGAACTACAACTCCTTTGCCGATGACACGCAGCTCCAGAACAGCGCCAAGCCGGAGGACGTTGACCATCTCCTGGGATCCATCTCCAGTTGTTTCACTGACATCAAGAACTGGATGACTGAGAACAAGTTGAAGCTGAACAGTGAGAAGACAGAGGCCCTTCTCGTTGGAACACGACAGAAGATTGCTTCCCTCACTGTGACCGACCTCCAGCTGGATGACGCGACTGTTCCATTCTCCCCTGCTGTCAAGAGCCTTGGCGTCTTTCTTGACTCCACTCTCTCCATGCAGACACACATCTCCTTCATCATCAAGACCTGCTTTTTCCACCTACGACGCATCGCCTCCATCCGTCGCTACCTCACCCACGACGCCTGTGTCAAACTGGTTGTCTCCCTCATCTTCAGTCGTCTGGACTACTGCAACTCCCTTCTGGCTGGCCTCCCCGCCTCATCTATTCATGGCCTACAACGAGTCCAGAACGCTGCTGCCAGGCTGACGTTGAGGAAGACGAAGCGAGACCACATCACCCCCCTACTTCGCTCCTTGCACTGGCTCCCTGTCAACACCCGAATCTCCTACAAACTGTCCACTCTGGTCTACAAGTGTCTCAACGACTCTGCTCCCGAGTACCTTCAATCCTCCCTGGACCTGTACACCCAGCCCTCCGACCGTCCCGTTCGTTCTGCTGCTGACCCACTCCGCCTTCACATCCCTCGCTCGAAACTCGCATCAGCTGGTCAGCGTGCATTTCCCTCCGCGGGCCCCTCCGTCTGGAACTCCCTGCCGCTTGAGCTTCGCCAGAGCCCCTCTCTTGACGCGTTCAAGAGTAGGTTGAAGACTCAGTTCTTCCCGTAGCTGGCTGCGACTTTCATGTTCGACAGTGATGTGTTGTGCCCCAAAAGACATTCTTGTGCTGTGCTCTGTGAGAGGTGTTTTCTTTATTTGTGTTTGATATTATTTTGTTTGGACCTAGCTATTGATGTGTACATTGTTGTTAAACAGTTGTTTGTTGTATGTTTATCAGGGTTTGCTAGTGTGTGATAGGGTTTGTGTCCGTCTGTAGATTTTAGTTTCTTTGTTAGTCCTGTGTTGACAACTCTTCGACAAGCGCTTAGAACTGTACCCACGGAATACGCGCTATATAAGCTTCCTATTGATTGATTGATTGACTGACAAACAGAAAGAACGAAAAAAAATAAAAATAAAGTGCATGCATAATTAATGACTGAAAGCTACATTTCTGCTTAGGGGCTCCTTTTACCCATTCTCACATAAAAGGCAGGCACTTACCAGACAAGACCCTCCGTCAACAAAACATATATATTTCCTTAAGCCAAAACGTACAGATACCTTCTTCAAAAATATAATACCGTAACTGTAATTAGAAGGAAAAAAATAGACCACTGAAGCTTCATTCATCAAACTGATCAAAGGTGTGTGTGGGGTCCGGGGGAGGTTGGTCAGGGGGAGGTTGGTCAGGGGGAGGTTGGTCAGGGGGAGGTTGGTCAGGGGGAGGTTGGGGGAATGTGCATCTGCCAGTGGGTTGAATGAAACATACATAGTAAGAACTTACGACAAAAAGGAGAACGGCTGCCTGTCTTGAGGTAATACTTGTTTGTTGCGGGTGTGCGGTGAGGTTTCACCCGGTCAGCGTGCATACCCAGGTAGCCACACTCTTCCCCACTACACGCCAAACATTTGCCACTCTGTATGGACACCATAAACCGTACTGTCAGATTTTCGCAACAGTACATAACTATATAAGAAACCAGTTCACACGGTAGAAATGTCAAATTCGATACGCACAAGTGTCTTTTCAAAATAATCTTGAAGTGAAAATTCTTATCCGACGAACGCATCCTTTTGAAAGGAGACAACAACTAAACAATTATAACTTACATTAAAGTCGTCCTCTGAAGCGCAGCGGTATCCTTCAAACGGGCATTTGCTGTTGATGGATTCGCTGAACAGGTGGTAGGCGCGCATGTGATTGCAAGCAACAAACTCTCGCGTACCTGAGGCAGCACATTAAAATCAATATTGTAATAGTTTTACAAAAGGGTTGCTCTGCAGAGCTTGGATCCGATGATATTGTTAAAAAAAAGTTTAACAAAAGGGTTGCTCTACAGAGCTTGGGTCCAAATTTGAAGTGCATTTCCAGTCCTATATGTTTATTGAGTTTGCCGAATAGAATGCATTTTCGTGATATTTTTCCATTAATATTCAACTTAATTCATGATATAAACATTTAAAAGAATTATGGAATCCCCATTCTGTTTTTTCAAATGTCACTGAGCCCCAAAACATTAATTTTGATTAAATAACTCATAATCTATCGAGCTTTTGCGCAATTATATGGGGCTTTGTTTTTACACTCTATCGCATACAACTGCAATAAAACTTGCTTCGTGGGAATATTTTTGGCTGTACGAAATTTGCCTTCAGCAGAATCCCCATCGTGTTTAACGTTCAGAAATGTTCCCGTCTGACTTTTGTGTCTGAACCAGTAAAACTGGGATGGACGGGGAAAAAATCGATATAAAAAACAAAAACGTACATTCAAGACATAGAGATTTGATGTAAGAAAGTGTATATCGTTATAAATCAGTACCTTCCAGAAGTCCATGCTGTGCAAGTTGTGAGATGGGACCTTGCTCGCAGCCTGGCTGGTCGTGGCCACCGTTGACGTAAAAGTCCACGTGACCACACGCCTGGTTCATACCCAGACCTGCATTTTACACAAAAATAAGTATCGTTTGCCGAAATATTGATAAAAACAAGTACCTTACGTGGTACCTGGTGTGTCTTCTTTTTATTTAAAAATAAGTATTGTAATAATCATAAACAGAGTTGAGGATTGGTTATTATTATTTGTCGTCTCTTCAGCAGTTAATGCTATTCGACACCGAGAGTTGAGGGAAAGAAACGACAACAATTAACAAGAAAAAATAAAGCGACACATGTATCATGTTCTGCCATCGAAACCGCTTCCCATGGACATTGACATTTATGACATAGATAGTTGAATAAGTTTTCAAAAGTGTGAGGAACGTTAACATCATTGCTACACGTCGTGCCATTTGTACGCCTGCATTTCTGAAACTAAAATGTTATGGAGTGGTAGTCCATACAAGTCGGCGATTTAAAAACTAGATAAATAAACAAATAAAAGAGACCAAAAGGATAGCGGGGGTGGGTGGGCTAGAGGGTGGTTGAGATGCGTTATACCTAGGTCAGGGCTGTAGAAGCTTGCAGCGTCAGTGTGAATGACGTCAACAAAGAGAGCGTCACTGGGGTCCAGTCTCACAACTTTGTCTGTGTTCTGGAAGTACGGCTCTGCTGGATCCATGCCTGTAACACACAACATTACGTCATGATATGTCATACATCTGACGTCACTGAGGCTAGTTTCATCACCTTGTCCAAGTTCTGAAAGTACGGCTCAGCTGGATCCATGCCTGTAACACACAATATTACGTCATGATATGTCATACATCTGACGTCATTAGCACTGAGGTTCAGTTTCATCACCATGTACACGTTCTGAAAGCACGGCTTTGCTGGCCATTCCTGTAACACACAACACTACGTCATGATATGTCATACATCTGACGTCGTTTCACTTCCTTGTCCAAGTTCTGAAAGTACGGTGCTGCAGGGTCCAGTCTTGTAACACACAACATTACGTCATGACATGTCATTCATCTGACGTCACTGAGGTTCAATTCCATCACCTTGATCAAGTTCTGAAAGTACGGCGCTGCTGGGTCCAGTCCTGTCACACACAATATCACGACATATATATCGTAGGTCAACAACATTACATCATGATACGTTATCATCTGACGTCACTTGGGCCCAGTCTCATCACCTTGTCTGTAGGGGCTTAACACATAACATTACAACATGCTGCGTCCTATATTTGACGTCCCTAAAGAATCAAGTCTTTACATGTTGTCTGTGCTCTGAAAGTACGGCTCTACTGTGTCCAGGCAGCCTGCGATATACAACTCAATTTGATACTACTCAAAACATACTTATAAGGTTCAAGATTTTGCTTCACTTTGTCACCAACTACATTACTCAAACTCCGGAATGTTTTGTAATTACCTGTAATCCTGCCAAGATAGCGGAGTTTCTCCCCAGCATATCCGGCGACGTGTGAGCCAAGACTGTGTCCGATAATGTGCATGTCTTCCGGTTTTGCGCCTGTCGTTGTCTGGACAGACAGACAGATAGATATGCAGACAGTGTCAGATATAAACACAGACGCAAACACATTCGAGAAAACATATATACGCTCTTACGCATACATACGCACTGGTATAGATCTGCGAACGTACTGATCAGTTCTGCTTCTTTTGAACTCTCGTTCAGAAAAATTAGCAGTGGTTTTTGTCTAACCCTGAGTATGCACAATAGGTTACTTTTTTCCGAAAGCAAGAATTAGACACGCTGCATGTGTGGTCTAACAGCTGAGTAACATCAGTTGACAAAGCTCAAAATAGTGTTCGCAGATTGGTCTAGCTCAAGGAAAACTGAGTTTCCAGAAAGCAACCATGATTATTACATTTACAAACATGAATACATGAAGTTCTGACGTTTTTAAAACACTATCCTGCCTCTATCATACTCAAGGCATTTACCTGCATAAAGGTGATCAGCTGCGCTATCATGGCTCCAACCACTCTGGTGTTGGCAGTTGCCTGCCCGTAGAGTGCGAGTGACCCAAAACCCCAGTCTACGATCACAACGTTGTAGTCGCCATGTGTTAAGAATTCCTTCGTCATTTTCTGAAAGAAGTTTAATGAAATACCGGTTCACATGATTTTCTTGTTTGGGCCATGGGGTTTATTTTACATGTATATATAGTTTCGGGTGATATGCGAATTTTGCATCCCAAATTCAAGAAAGCTGTTGCAATGTAATGGCGTTGTACAGGCGAAGATAACCTTGGCAGGATTCTAGAAGTTAGTACTAAAACTTGTGGGTATGACAATTTTGACTTGGAATTCAATTTTATTCCGTAAACGTTATTTCCTGTTCATCAAGGGACATAACTAGATGGCAGATAGTTGACACTGGGACACTGTTCTTGAATCTTACCACTGAATGGTATGCTAGATCAAAACATTATTTATGTAACTGACGAAAAAGGGATCCTGTGACTCATTCATTTACAGATATCGCCTGAGAACAAATTCAAGATGGCGACATCGATCCAAATCCAGTAAGCTTACAAATTCCAAGGCTAATTTCGAAAACAAAGGGGACTCAAGACCAAACAAAAGGAGAGTGGAAAAAAGGAAACCTCACTATTTGTAAATTGCACTCATAATTAAGAGTTCCAAACAAACCTAATGTCATTTTGACTAGAAATCCCAATATCCAATGCGAGTTTGTTTGGTTTTGTCTTTATATTAACATTACGTCCGTTACCTGAAAGTGTCTTCCCACAGTTGTCATCTTCATCTTATTTACCTTCATCATAATGGACGGTGTTCTGAAATAAGTCTGTGGGGTGTGTACACTCTTCAAAAAAAGTTAAGGATCAGTTGAAAAAACGGATCTAATTATAAAAAATTGCCAAAAAATTAAACATCGACATAATAATTAAAAGATTAATGTGTTTGAATTAACAAATGAACAATGAGTCTTGACCTAGAATTTTGTTTGGCAGGCAGAGTTATTTCCCTTTGTGGGACTTCTCAAAAGCTTCTGCATTTTGGAAGAAAAAGGGTGTTTTTTATAGCCCCATGAAATTTGCGGAACGCATGCCAGGGCAAAAGGTTGTGATGCACGTGCTACAACAGGGTCCTGGCTATGAACATCGCTCACCAGCTTGTGTTTAAAGGTTGACACGCTGACACAATTATGCACGGTAGCAACATGCACCCACGAAGAAAGGCTGAGCGATCTGCCGATAGAGGAAGGACAATAGGATGGCTACAAGACGGTGTTGCTGCCAGGCAAGTGGCCCAGAGGCTTGCAGTGGCTCCCTCTGTCATCATCAGACTAAAACAGAGATTCCACGCAACTGGAAGAGTGCAGGAGCGACAACGTTCTGGTCGGCCCAGAGTCACCACACAAAGAGAGGATCGCTTCATTCAGAGGCAGGCCATGCAACAAAGAATGGCTACGGCAAACAACATTAGGCAACGCCTACAAGCTACCACCAACACTGTTGTTAGTGGTCAGACGATCCGAAACCGCTTACACAACTTTGGCTTGCGTGCAAGGCGTCCAGTCCGAGGAACAACCCTGACTGCTAATCACCGAGCAGCTCGCCGAGCCTGGTGCACTCAACATGTGAGGTGGCAACGTCAGCAGTGGGCTCAGGTGTTGTTTACAGATGAGTCCCGCTTTTGCTTGGAACATGCTGATGGTCGCATCCGAGTGTGGAGGCGTCGCGGAGAGCGCTTCGCAGAAGGCGCTGTTCTGGAATGACAGCGTTTTGGCGGAGGCTCTGTGATGGTCTGGGGAGGGATCAGCACACGTCTAAGGACACCTCTGTACCATGTAGTGGGCAACTTGACCGGTGTCCGCTACCAGAATGAGATCCTGCAACCCCAGGTCGTTCCAGCCCTCCAAGCGATCGGCCCTCGTGCGATTCTTCAGGATGACAACGCACCTCCCCATCGCTCTGCAGCTGTAAACACCTTCATCCAGCAGGCCAGGGTCAACAGGATGCTGTGGCCAGCCAACAGCCCGGACCTGAACGCCATAGAGCACATGTGGGACGAGCTTTGTAGTCGGGTACAGCAACTTCACCCTCCTCCTGCCAATCTGGTTCAACTGCTGCAATGGCTCCAGCAGGAATGGAATGGAGTTCCCAGAGCATTCATATGCAACCTGATCCACTCCATGCGCCAACGATGTGTTGAATGCCTGGCACACAACGGAGGGCACACGCGTTATTGACACTGATTCACATTGTTGTGAATTCCATTTTCGATGGTTGTCACGTTTGACACACTCTAGCTAAATTGTCGCTGCCGCGTTCGATCTTTGCTTTGTATGTGCTGTGAAAGAGTTGTTTCTCTTGCAAACATTGAAACAAGCTTTCCCACGTGACATTATCAGCCAATCACTACGAGTGGAGACAAGCCGCTCGCTATATCATTGCACGGCCAATACAATGTTACGTGGGAAGGCTTGGGTCAATGTGTCCAAGAGAAACAACTCTTTCATAGCACATACAAACCTGACAGAGTTATTTCCGAACACTGTCCATTATGATGAAGGTAATTATATAATTCAGATGACAACTGTGGGGAGACACTTGCAGGTAACGGAGGTGCTGAATTGAAACAAGCATGCATTGGATATTGCGATATTACTCTATGTGGCCAGCAACTTAGACCATTATTTTTACCTGCATCCAAGAACCCAGAAGCGTGTTA